>NC_133361.1:97899977-98125530 GCF_049309525.1 Garra rufa
GTTTTCACAGCAGACCAGCAAGATCACTCGCTGACTGTGACCGATTGCTGTCTAATCGCTTTCTTGGCGATATACGTCTATAGTCGTCTATACACCGAACGAGGTGGAAACCATTGAGAAGCATTTCCTTAATAGGCCAGAGCTGGAAGTGTGCATTAATAATGATTCCTTGATCACCAGCATAATTCAGCCTCCTTCATAAAATCGTGGGGACCAAGGTGAAGCCGGAGAAACTGTGGAAGATTGGGAAGTTGTTGAAGCTGCTGAAGCGTTTAATTGGGACGTTCAGCAAGGAACTTTGGTTGACGAACCGGCAACTGTTGTTGAGTAGGTAATGTAAAAAAAAATGAAGTTGCTACATGTTTCTAGCACAAATTGTTATTCCATAGTGTACTGTTATACTGTTACCTGAACTCTGTTCTCCGTTTTATCTACATCGCTAAGTTTTTGTTGAAATGCTTGCGTTGCCTACGTTAATGGTTTTCACTAAATTTTCGATCTCTTTTTGTGAATCGCTAATTTGCCAATTAGCCGTTTGTTAAGTTGCATATTTGCATATTATTAATTATTTTTTTATTGTATTATTGTAGTCTGTGTCCTTTTGTAATTTAGCTAAGTGCGGTTTTCTTCAGCTATTAAGCATTCTTTTTGTTTAATGGCAGCTGAATAAAACGGTTTTCACTGGTAGTAGTCATATGATTTATTAAACGCTGTGTGTGTATAAACTGCCAATAAGTTGACGATAACTTGAAGTTGTTAATAAATGAGTTTCTGTTAGGAAGCAGACAGGACAGCAAGGTAAGTGCAACAGATATATATGTTTATTGAACGCAGCAATGCCGGAGATGTAAGAAGACCCTGAGACTGGTGAGTATGGCAGACGTTGAGAGGATAGGAGTTGAATGAGCCGGGTATTGAATCGGGATGTATTCTTTCTTGCAGGATTCGTGCAGCGGGGATTGAATGGCCGATCCCGTGGACGGAGTGGACACAGACTTATGGCACACACTAGAGGGCTGCATTGGGATTGGGACCCGCCGGGTCCCGCGGGACCCAACGCAAATCTCGCGGGAGCGGGCGGTTTGAACTTTGCTGCGGGCGGGAATGGGCGGCTAAAAAAAGCACTGCGGGATCCGGATGCTCAGCGCGCTTTGCGTTAGTGAGGAAAAAAAGTCTTAAACTTACTTCGTTTTCAGGACGGAGGTAAAGTGCAACTCCATTTCATTGGACAGCTTAACTTGTTTTGCAGGGGGATTTCGAGAGGGTGCCCTCCCTCTTCCCTCGCACGATGCAAATCTGTTCTGTACTTCTAGTTCTAACTGCCTGTCTACGGCACAACGCGCTGGATTAGTCTGTGTGTTGTAATGTTTGCGCGGCGCTCCCTCATCTGGCTGCATACGGCAATTACGTGAAAAAAGTACTTGAAGTCGGACTTGGTAGCCTAAGCGTTTTAGATGTCCTCGATAGCCCAGGCTACTATTCCCTACCAGTGTGTCAGAATACATGCAGGCCAGGGAAAGAAACAAACATGAATCTCCTTAATAACATCAATACAAATACGTTTTTTTTTTCCCTGCGGGACGGGAGAAGAGGCAAAATCAATGCATTTCTATTATCGTGCGGGAATAAATTCTCAGAGTTTTGCGGGTGCGGGCGGGAGTGGTCATACATTTTGCGGGTGCGGGCGGGAGTGTGACACACACGTTGCGGGAGCGGGCGGTAATGGTCAGAAATTCGGCGGGCGCGGGCGGGAGCGGGATGAAGAAAACAGTCCCGCGCAGGGCTCTAGCACACACCACTTAGAGCTGACGCTGGCAAACTTGGAGATGGCGATTCGGAAGACTGGAACTTGGAAGATTGGGACTTGGAAGACTGGAACTTGGAAGACTTGAACTTGGAAGACTGGAACTTGGAAGACTGGAAACTTGGAAGACTGGAACGAGACAGAATTCAGGTAAGTAATTTCAGGTAACGATATTATAGCGAAACTCTTGGGAAGAGAGACACTACAGTCCGCTTTCGTGGGAACGAGCCCGGACAGTGAGTGGTGTGTGGCGTGCTGATTTATGCGTGGCGGTGATGATGGCGTGCAGGTGATGGTGATCAAAACTCAGGTGACGGTGATCTGGGCGTGACAGAGGGTGTGGAGCCTGGCCAATCCGTGACAGTTTCAATCTAACCTGGTTTCTTTATTGTTCAGTTTGATTTGACAGAGGTTATATCTGAATTTTATAAATACAATATTCACAGTAACTTAGACAAAGTAAATACAAACTTAGTGACAGGGCTGCAGTAACTTAATATTGTGCCACTGATGTCTTTAAGTGTGGTATTTTTGCTATCTAAAGTTTGGTACAGCAATTAAAGTAGACGTGATATTGGGTTTATGTGTGTTTGCAGATATGCATTTTCCTTATTTCATTATATTTTTATGAACTAACGAAAAAAAGAGTGGAGGTTAACATATTTAACTGGATGGGTCTTACATACTTTGAAAAACTTGCAAATTTTTAGACATCGGTTTCTGAGATGACTTCAGTTGACGCCAAATGCACTGCACTCTGCAACCTTTAGCGTAACGTTAACAGCTTTGCTAACCGTGCGCTTATAAAGACATGTTTTTTTTGAATGGATGGATGGATGTCAATAGAGGAAATAGCTTATTTAAGATTTTTTTTAATTATTTTTTTATATATGTCACGTGGAGTTTTGTTTTGGGGTTTTCATGTCTTTTATTATGTAATGGTTATATGCTGTGGTGTCTTGCTTCCCTTGCCCTTGTGTATAACTATCATTGGTTCCCTAGTTCCATGTGTCTTGCTCTGATTTGTTGCTATGGTCTTGTTCCTTGTTTTTCATTGGTTGATTCTTGTCATGTGTCCCTCATTGTCTGTATAAATAGCCCTTGTGTTTGTATGGTCCTGGTCACGTATTAATGTTGTTAACCTGCTGTTGGTGAGTTCTGTTTTCAAGTCAAGTCAAGTCAAGTCAAGTTCATGCCAAGTCTGTTCAGTCTTTTCAAGTCAAGTCAAGTCATTGTTTGGATTATCATTTTTTTGTTGGGATTTCTGGATTATTTCACTGTTTCATTAAACTGCACTTGGGTTCATCATCACATCTCATCGTTCAGTGGACTACTTGTTACAGAATACGTGACCCAAACATGAACCCAGCAGTTGCTCTCCTTGGACTACGTCAAGAGAATCATTCGATTGAGGATTTTGTGGCAGAATTTTGTGACCTGTGCTACCAGGTAGAATTTAATGATGTTGCACTAAAGGACTTTTTCCGTTTTGGACTATCTAATGCTATTTCTCATTTACTGCCACGGCACATACCGCACTGGACTCTTGAACAATATATTGATTTCGCACTTCGTTTGAGTGGTTCCTCGTTTACTGTGGGGATTGTGGATGAAGAACCCTGCTAGTGTTGGGCGATATGCTCAATTTTCATATCGCCCTATCGTCAGCCTGAGAGATCGCCGATACACGATACTATCGTGCTAATTTAATTAATTATCTATGTACTAAATTCCTTATTCGTTTTGTAAAGGTAGACTTTCTTTTGGCATTTGATTAAGTTGTGCGTGTACAGAGCGCTATCTGCCGGAGTTGTTCAAGTTACTTTCGGTTTCATTCTCTGCTATCGTCAGTGAGTGAGCTGTAAATGTGCGTGCCAGAATGTAAATGAATGAATCTTTCTTTACCCGTCATATTGCGAGTATGTTACCGCTGTATGTCTGACCGTTGTCATCAGGTGATGTTGTAGTTCAGTTCATATTGAATGCAGAGAAGTGATGCGCGTGTAATTCACGTGCGTATTTTTAGCGCCATCTGATCGCATCGTAATTCTAATTAACGCCTATAGACGTTACTGAGATAAATGTTTATGTTTACTATATACAGACTGATTATGATACATCGTAATTAATTCAGCCTGAACCAGGTTTTACTACCTCTGTTATCCTAATGACTGCAATGCTAATATAATATAACACTCCCTTTAGAATCTACCACCGTACTGTATGATGAAAATCTCCCATTTTCACTGCACGAGGTGCGTTAAGGCGCTGTGGCCTCTCTATGCGTGTGTTTATACCGCGGCAAGTTTCTGAAGCATCCTAGAACAGACTCTCTGTGCTGCATTGCTAAAGTTAAGTTCTTTGTTGACGGATAAAAATAATAATCGTCTAACTATCGTCAAAGGCATCAGCAACAGGCGATATCTCTGACTATCGTCGATACACGATACTATCGTCTATCGGCACAACACTAAACCCTGCCACCACACAGTACCCACAACACAACAGTGCTTTCACGTCCCCACCGTCATGTCTGGTATTGTTCACGTCACGTCTGCCAAGCCACAGTCAGCTCACATCATGTCTGCTGCTTCAGGGCCTGCTCACGCCATGCCTGCCACCATCCCAGAGTCTGCACCCAAAATGGCTGCCATCCCAGAGTCTGTTCACAAAATGGCTGCTACTCCAGAGTCTACATCTGTCATGGTTGCCCTTCCAGAGCCAGCTCACAAGATGGCCGCCACACTAGAGTCACGCCATACCTCGCCTGATCTGCCAGAGCCACACCATGCCTCACCTTATCCTTCAGAGCCTTGTCATGTCATGATTGCAAGTGTGATGGACACACCAATGATGTCAGTGAGAGCTGCTGGCATCCCGGTGGTCCCTGCACCCAATAGCCCGGCGGTGTCTCCCTCTATCCACTCCGCTGCCTGTGATGGCCATCGCCATTTTGAGTGTGTGGGCTGCACACTGTGCTACAGAGGCCTCGTCTGTCCACGAGTCTACTCCAGAGGCCTCGTTTGACCATGAGTCTGCTGCGCCAGTGCCTCCAGAGCTGGCAGCACCAGCTGCAGAACCGTCCAAGGAGGTGGCGATCACGGCAGAACCTCCCAAGGGCGTGACACACTTTTATGAACCTCACGCTCTGCCTGCTCCGCCAAGGCTTCCTGCTCTGCCTGCTCCGCCAAGGCTTCCTGCTCTGCCAAGGCTTCCTGCTCTGCCTGCTCCGCCGAGGCTTCCTGCTCTGCCTGCTCCGCCAACGCTTCCTGCTCCGCCATGGCTTCCTGCTCTGCCTGCACCGCCAAGGCTTCACGCTCTGCCTGCTCCGCCAAGGCTTCACCAAACAACACACAGCCAAGGTCCGGGGTGAATCATCTGACAAAGGAAGAGAGAATGCGGAGAGTATATGTAGGCTGAGATCATGAGCAGCACCTGGTGTGGGACCGATTGGCAGCTGCGCTGACGAGCATGACGTACAACACTCACAAACACACAGATCACGAGACATGAGAACACAGCGGATGTGTGTACCGTGACATCCAACATTTGCATTGCTAAATCATTGGTAACGTCAGCACATCTGTAAAACAAGGCAAGCCACTAAAGGGACACGGCTAGCTTAATGCTAGCGCTAGCTTGTTACATGGCAATACATAGGATTTCACTTACCACATAAACAGAGAGATGATTGCGCTGATGATGGGGAATGATGGAGAAATAACTGCTCTGATAATGGCGAATGATTTACAGATCTTGAGAATCACAGACAAGCAGCTGAACTTCTGTGGTCAAAAGCACTCCCTCTGCATGATAACGTTACACAGAGCACATGCATCACAGTAATCAGTACTAAAATGTACGCGACTCAAAACGGCAGATTCAACAAACCGCATATTGAAAGCTGCGAGAGCTCCTAATTATATATATATTAGGGCCGGGACTTTAACGCGTTAATTTAGATTAATTAATTACACAAAAATAACGCGTTAATTTTTTAACGCATTTTAATCGCAATACGTTTTGCACCGCGGAACGTTTCTCACTAGATGAGATTTGGCGGACCGATTATACTGGAGCACAAACTAGTGTTCAGACAAGCCAAAGACGTCCGTCCTAAATAGTATTGTATGTCCCAAATCGTAGTATGTTTAAAAAGTATTCCAAAGATTCCCGGATGGTCTACTACTTAACGATCAATGCACACTCTTAACTGCTTATATTGCCCGCAACACACTGCGCCGTGAACGAGGATTCGATTAGAACTACAAACACGCATAAAAAGTGTTAAAAAACTACAAACATGGAGGATATACGCGACCAACGGACAGGTAGAGAAAGGGGTTTGAGTGATAAATAATCAGTGTGTAACCTGATAAAAACTATTTTTTAAATGTTATCCGCGTTATATTCCATGTGCAGCAACATTTATAATGATAGGTTTGGTCATTAAAGTTTAAATGCATAATTAAGCAAACACAAGAGCAGAGTTCTCGGAAGGAAAGACTCGTTAAAGAACGTGCTTCTTGCTACACTTTTAATGGCAATATTGCACTGGTCTGTTGGACTTGGTTGAACAAAAATAAACAATATTTTGTTGCTTAAGCTTATGTATTCAGTCATTATTCAATGGTATACTAAAAATCCATGTAAAAATCTTAATTCTCACTGTTCTCAGGTCAAATATTTACATGCGATTAAAATGTGATTAATTTCAATTAATTAATTACAAAGCCTCTAATTAATTAGATTAAAATTTTTAATCGAGTCCCGTCCCTAATATATATATTTGTATCCATGTGTGAGCTATTGAGACGAGCAGTTCTGTGAAACAGCCAATCAGAGCAGGGCTCATTAATATTCATGAAACTTCCAAATAAGGCAATAACAGAGCATTTCATTCTAGGGACAAATTCTAGGGTTGTAAATGGACCTGTAAAACCATTTCTGGAGATTTTTTGCCCTTTCCTATGACATATACCTTCTATGTAGATATCAGAGAACAATTTAAAATATTCTCTCAATGCATTCTATGGCACCTTTAAGAAGTGTGGAGGAGCCTCCTCTATTATGCTGTGCCTTTTTTTCTTCTTTAACTTTAACTGCATTTCCTTTGTACATGTATTTTTTGTGTCTTTATGTCTATCACTTTATTTGCTTATTTTTAAAAAAGTGAAGTGGTGGAGCTACATGAAAGGATCTCTGGTTTAATGGTTGTTTAGTTTGGTGCAGTTCTGATCACTTTATCACTGTCTGATTCACTCTAACATCACAGAAACTTATTCTTTACAATCACATCACACAGTCTGTACAAACTAAAGCTTTATGGTTTGCTGCACCTAGTGATTGTAAAACTTCACAAAATGAAATGAAGATACTTTATGAAGTTTGGTGTCAATGTGTACTTTTAAATCTTTGATCTGTGACCTATTATATGAAGAATCAAAATACAAATGTTATTGTAATACCATTGCAACCTATGTGGGTACTCATCCTGGCCGAGGTGCTTAAAATCTTAAAAGAGATTTTAAATATTAGTATTCTCATCTAATTTTTTAAACTTAAGAACAATACAAAAATATAAATGTGCATTATATAAATGAAATCGTCTTGACTACTTTAAGTAAAAACCCCTAGGATCAGTATTGATTAATTAATGTGTTTATTGCCAATACATTTAATCTTATTCTTATCAAACAACCACACAAACACAGCCCAGAACAGTAGACAAAGTGCACTGTCAAGTGCAGACCATAGTGTTAATACACAGAAGTCATAACTTTGTTTTTGCTGAGTTTATTTCATTAATATTGGGTATTAATTGATGTCAAATAAAACCAACTAAACTTCCAGAGCAAGTTGTTGTGCCTTCTCTGAGCTATTTCTCATGTTTCTTCTTTCAATATAAAAACAAAAACAAAAAAAAACAAAAAAACACACGAATAGACGAATGATACACAAATTAGTCTACCACAAATGTGTTCTATATTTGTTGCCTATTCTATCTACTTTTCTTTGTATTTATATAACTATTATTATTTATTATTGTAAAAAATAATAATAGCACTTACAAGCTATGGCTTTGTTGTTGGTTTGATTGATTCTGTTGTCATTTTTTTAAGTTGCTTTGGATAAAAGTGTCCGCTAAATGACTAATTGTAAATATAAATGCTTCTAAGCAAAGGAGATGGTCAGATGAAGCCTCAAGATAATGTATAAAAAAGACGAATGATGCAAATAAAAGAAAGGGTCATGTAGGTGGACAATCAGATTTGGCTCACATTCAGCAGTGGTGTCAACGTTAACTTAGATGTGCATATATGAATCAATAAAAAAAAAAAAATGTCTTTCTCAAGTGTGAATCCTCATGTGGACGTTAAGGTTTTGTTTGTGAATGAAATTGTTTCCACACTGTTGGCATTAGAACTAGCTCTTTCCACTGTGAGTTCTCATATGGCGTTTAAGGTTGCTTTTATGTGCAAAATTTGTCCACACTGTGAGCAAATAAAAGGCTTTTCTCCAGTGTGAATTCTCATGTGGACTTCAAGATTTCCTTTTTGAGTAAAACCTTTTCCACACTGATTACAGATAAAATGTGTTTCTCCGGTGTGAATCCTCATGTGGACTTTAAGGTTTAGTTTTTGAATGAAATTCTTTCCACACTGTTGGCAGGTGAACAAGTTCTCCCCACTGTGAATGCTCATGTGGCAATTGAGGTTGTTTTTCTGTGTAAAACTCTGTCCACATTGAGAGCAAGTGTAAGGCTTTTCTCCTGTGTGACTCCTTATGTGGACATCAAGGTTTCCTTTTTGAGTGAAACTTTTTCCACACTGTTTACAGAAAAATAGTCTCTCTCCAGTGTGAGTTCTCGAATGGACTACAAGGGTTCCTTTTTGAGCGAAACTCTTTCCACACTGTTGGCAGGTGTAGGGCTTCTCTCCAGTGTGAACACTTATGTGGACCTTAAGATGTCGTTTTCGATTAAAACTCTTTCCACAGTGATGGCAGGTAAAAACCCTGTTAGATTTTATCTTCTTTTCTCTAATTTTTAAATGATCTTTCTCATTCTGCTCTTTCTCTTCCATATCCTTCAGCTCTTGACTCTCCTCAATCAGGTCTAGAAAAAACAAAAACAAATGCAAAAGCAGTTTAATGGCACAAAGAAACTGACATCAAAACCAAGATAAGGCAGTCAACAAATGTATTGCTTAGTAATGACGTGAAAACATGCACGACAGCATACTGTGCACACAGTTTTGTTGTCGATGTTTTAAATCTGCCTTTGAAGTGTCCCGCTCTGTGCAGCACACAGTGTCATGCCTCTAAACCAGTGATTCTCAACTCCAGTCCTCGAGGCCCACTGCTCTGCACATTTTGTATGTTTCTGAATCTTTCAGTTTAGGTCATGGATCTTTCTCCTAATGAACTGATGACCTGAATCAGGTGTGTTAAACGAGGGAGACATACAAAATGTGCAGAGGAGTGGGCCCCGAGGACTGGAGTTGAGAACCACTGCTCTAAACCACTGCTGGAACAGAAAAAAAAAACTATCTGTATGGATTTTTGCCAATAAACAATAGTTTTGTCAGTGAACTATTGGTGCTGATTAATCGGTAAAACCAAAACATCGGTCGACTTCTACTTGTAACCCTTACTCAAGGGTTATTCTCTCTTGCACAAGGAGAGTACTTCTTAAGATAAACTTAGAATCACACTCATAAACCGTGAATATGAACTAAAATGTGCTTTTAATTAAAAAGTGCTTAAGTGTCCTAATGAATGAAAGATGGGCTCAAGTGTACTATAAGCGTTAACTAAATATAAATTTTTTTAAATACAGAGAAAGTATGTTAAAAGCACATTTTAGTTTATATTCATGGTGTCCCAATATAGCACAGCTGTGCTGCAAACAACAATAACAGCTTTAACTGGCAAATGACCATGGTATTAAGCGGGATGATGGACAGCTAACTTTGCATTAAATAATTCTAATGGACTTTGCGTTGGGTCGCCTCCATTAAAATCGTTTAAAGCACAGCTGTGCATTATTCCTTACCGAATGTATGACAATAACGAACAGAAGAAGTGTTTTCTCAGCTGTACTTGAAGATTAGTATTTGTCTGGTCATGTGATCTTAACATGTCTACATGAGGCTCCATGTCCAATAAAACCACTTAAATTAGGAAACTCACGTGACATTCTTTAAAAATACAAACTGAATATCGAGACTGACATTTTAATAACAATCAAATGAGAATGAAAACCAACCTGCATCTTCTTGTTTCAGACTGAACACTTCTGCAATCCTTATGTCTTCAATCTTCACGTCTTCACTCTCCTCTTTAACCAACGCCATCTCTATAATAGTGTCACGTGCATCTGAGTTGCTTCACCAGGAGCTTTTTTTTTCTGTGTAGTTCGATACTGTAATGATTAAAATGAAAAAGAAAAGAAAAATAGATCCAGTCCAGACTAAATCTCTGTGTGCTTCTCAATCAGTTCCTAGTTCAGTAGTCAGCACATTGCTAATGGAGTCACTCACAGTAATAGTCAATGGCCTGAAATACTGAACTACTAATTATACACATACAGACAAAGGTACAAAATTATCTGTAATTTAGTCATTAGATAAACTTAATTAACATTATTTGCAGTTGGTTTGTAAGAATTGTTTGTTTGTTCTTGTTGCATGTACAGTTTTGAGCAGAATGTGCTTATTTGAGTGTTTAATCCGTGAAAGCAACTCTTTAAACTAACAAGCAATTTCAAAAAGCTCCCTTTTCTAACGACAAAAACAAATCCACAGACATCAAAACTATTAAAAAATAATTTGGAAATGTTCACATCTCATGCCAGAAGAAAAATATAAATGTATCGTTTTCACAAAACGTGCAACTGTAATTTATATTCAGATAAAAACGCTCTCATGTTTCTTTCACAGATTTAGTGAAATAAGATGTAGCTTATCTTTCATTCATTTGCTGATGTGCTTTGCTCTCACAAATAACGTGCATTAACGTCAGATTAGAACATTTAAGTATAACCGTGAACAACAATTAAACCATTTTACAAAGTTAGCGTTGACTTAAAAAATGTGAATGGTTAAACCTTTCTTCAGCAGAATCACAACAGATGCACGAGCACGGCGCAGCCTTATGACGTCACATCACCACGCCAAAATAAAAGTCCTTTTCAAAACAGATGTTACAGTTTTATTTACTGCCTTTTAGACAGATTCTTAAATACTAGTTGCTAATCTTTCATTAGCAGGTATTTTCAGTGCACAACTAGACAACATACCTTTAAACGTGTTTTAATAAAGAAATTAAACTCTGAATACATGCTCTTTTTTGTTTGAGTGGTTTACTTTTGTTGCATATAAATTTTCCAGCACTTCTGACTTTTGTGTTGAACAGGACTTTTATTTTGGCGTATTGGTGTGACGTCATAAGGCTGCGCTGCGCTCCTGTTGTGATGCTGAAGAAAGGTTTGTGTTTGAGCTTTAAAAGTTTTGTAGTCAATGCTAACGATGTACAATACCTTAATTATTGTTTAATGCTAGATTCTAATGCTTTATTAAATGTTAATGTGCACTTTAAAAAAAAAAGAGAGTGAGAATCCTGTGAAAGAAACATTACAGTGTTTTCATCTGAAAATAGATCACAGTTGCTCTTTCTCTGAAACAGAATTGTAAATTTTTTAATGTGTGTGTACTTGTATATTCTGGCATGAGATCTGAACAGCATATCTATTTTTTATTAGTTTTGATCTGATTTTTTTATTTTTATGGGTTTGCTTTTGTTATTAGGACACTTCTATATCCATTAGTATCCAAAAGAAGTGTCTCAGTGCCCTGTTTTGCACATTTTCAAACAGCCCTAGCAAATGATACAAAAACCCAGCAACCTTTTTTTTGTGAAAAATAAATATATAATGTATATATAATATTAATTAATGCATTAGTTCATTTAAGGCCATTAGACTGACTTCATTAGCAGTGTGCTGACTACTGAACTAGGGAACTGATTGTAATGCACCCATTTCTATCGGTTCATTTTTTCTCATTTTAATCATTACACTAAACAGAAAAATCTCCTGGTAAAGCCACTCAGATCCATGTGACACTATAGAGATGGCGTTAGTTAAAGAGGAGAGTGAGGACACAAGGATTGACGACATAAGGATTGCAGAAGTGTTCAGTCTGAAACAAGAAGATACAGAGGAACAAACCGGTTGGTTTTCATTCTCATTTGATTGTTATTAAAATGTCTATATTCAGTCTGTATTTTTGAAGAATGTGGGTTTTATTAAAGAGGAATGTCTGAAAAACAAATAATGGTAAAACTAGAGATGTATCTCATTTCTTTCTGTTAAGACAAATGCATTGAATATACCATATAGTGCCATAAATATTCTTTTTCCAAAGTTTGGTGCCTATAACTCAAGAATTATTAAAGATATTGCAGTATGGTTTTAGTTTCTAGTTGTTAATAAACTTTTCTTTTGGAATCTTAATTTTCAAGGCCCGCCATCATTCAGTCCCAGAGATACGGGGATCTCAATGAGGCTCCGTGTCCAGATTGTTGAATGTTACCCATTTTCAGTGGTTGAAAACCAAATGTTGGTCACTTTGTATACAGCTGATGCTTATTTTATTTAAAGAACAATGTCCGTATAAGAAATAATGTTGCAATTAGAATTGTATGTTGTTGAACATACCTGCTTGAGTCTCATAAATTTATGCGTTTGCAACTCAAGAAGTATTAATATAATTTTAGATTCTGGTTCTTAAGAAACTTAGCTTCTGGGAACTTGATAGTGTTTGATCTCAGAGATATTGAGATCTAACCGCAGCTCCAAATTTAGTATCCTACCTATTTTCAATGGTCAAAAAATAAATATAGTTTTGTGTTTATTTATTCATTACTGATTACACTGAAAGAATGCAAATAATAGTTATCCAGGGATTAAGACTGTACAGTGTGACACACCAGATTATGAATGACCAGGGTTCATTGTTCACTCTTGAGGTAAATTGTGAATGATGTGAAATGTAAAATAAGATTTTCCATGATTCCATGGTTCAGAATTACCCAGTGTTAATTTTTTCAAGTGTGAGAGACCTTAAATGTTTGAGGTATGACTATGAGATGGCTATGCTTATTTTATAACAATAAAAAAGTAAAATCAATTCTAATAAGTAATCCTTTGTTTATTAATATGAATGCAATTTTTTTTGTACAGTGTACTCTGATGTGTGGAATTCATGCTGTTTCCACGAAAAGAGTGTGCATGTAAGTAACATTTAACACATTATTTTTCCAACTGTGGGATTTAAGAATCTTTTTTAAAATATGCTGATTTTATGTTCTGACATAGCATCACATGAAATACTTAGGTAAAGTACATTGTATTTGACATTTAAGGCAAATATGATGACGTAAGATAAATGATTCTCTTAAACAGAGTTTGTAGCAAGATGTTCCTGTTCTCTTTGTAAGTCAAATGAGCCAGATGACTGAGATGTTCACCTTTTGTTTGTAATGGCTCTTGGTGCCTCTCCCCAGTCTTTGAGCAGTTATGATGATTGGATTAGGATTTGTGAATTGGGGCAGGTTGCTACACCTGAACACTTCATTTGCATGATTTGTGTCCCATTCCAGAAAATCATCGCTATCAGCCAACCTAAGATAGCCATAATGTAGGTTATGTAAAAAATAAAAGTTTTTGAAAGGGGCCTGAACTCAGCTTTCATACCTAAAAAAGGTAAAATTTCACCATGTGTTGGGTTTTCCTACATCGCATCACATAATTGCCGTCTCTGGCAAACTATGACACATCTCCAGCTGATACAAACTGTCAAACACGGTGCATCCCTCTGCTTTCAAGTTTATTCCACATACCATCAAATGTTTCATTAGGTTTGATGCGTTTTCCCCTTCACACGCAACTGCTGTAAAACATTTGCTGCTCGTCGCAGTGTCTGAATCATTTCTCGTGAAATATAGCCACACTTTAGAATGTTTCGTTTTTGGCATTTTAAGTTAAGCGTGTTTAATGTAGCTAGCTAAGCTAACAGCAAAACCACCTGCTGCAGTCAGAGCAAGTGTAACTATAGTTGCTACATTCACACGCTTATTGGATGGTTTCATTTCCTGGTGATTTGTGCTTTTAGTTAGAAATGTGAAACTGGATAGTAACTACAAAGATGTCTTGGATTTGTATCATCAAAGCTTTCAGACATTCATGTGAGTTTTCTCATTCAGGAAATATTTTTTCCGATCATTCTGATACCCCATGAATGCAGTATTTATATTTAACTAGCGATCATGCATGTTGATGAATTAATGCTTCTACATTCGTATCATAGCACCAGAAAACAAATATTTCAATCGACAGTTCAGGCACTTAAGTGGCATCGAAATGGGGCACCGAAATTCGCTTTCTGTTTCGGTCAGGTACATACCGGTCACATGGGTTTCGGTACCCAACCCTAATTAAAACCAGTACAAATCCTATTACACCCAGTAAAAACACTTTAAATTCTGTGATGGTTTCTATTGTTTTTTGTTGTTGTTGTTGTTGTTGTTGTTGTTGTTTTTTTTTCCAGCAGGGCTGGAAAGGATGTTGCCCACAGTCTGCCTAAGAACGTAAACAGTTTAGAAACATGCTGCATTTATTTGCACACATTTGTTTTCCCACGCATCTTTTTTTTTTTGGTTTAGGAGGTTATCTCAACTACAAATTTTCCTTTGATTATATCCTTGTTTTCATTAGCAAGTTGGACAAGAAGCTGTTCTTGCATCCAGTTTGGTTTTCTTTTACGTTTGCATGTATTATTATCAGCCATGATTTTTCTACTCTGTTTATTAAAAGGTTGTTTATATGTATGTCCTCTAATTGTAAGACGCTGACAATTATCTGAACATATACTTGTTTAATTAGTGAAACTTAACCTGCATTTTAAAATCTTTATTTGAATATGGCTACCTTTTTTTTCACTTTTATTTGAATATGACAATACAATGTTTCTATGAATGTATCTCTGACAGAAACCCCTCCCCTATCAGCCAATCACTGTGCGCATAGTTAATAAGCATGCTGACATCATTCATAGTAACGAGGTCAACCCCGATACTTACTCTTAGCTTAAGATTTCTCTCTATTCCTTAGTAAATGTTTGTCTCAGTAGCTTTGTAAATAGGGTTTAAGAGAAAACTCTTAGCTAAAAACTTTCACTGCTGTTTAGGAGAACTCTTAGTTCTAAGATAAAATGTTTTGTGAATACGGGCCCAGATGTATTAAACTCAAACAAAACCAATTTTCAAATTTTTTAAATTTCTAAATTTTAAATTGCGCATAATGTAGCTTTAAAAAAAATATCTCTTTGACATTTGTTCATACAATATGCGTAAATTAACATAATTAACTTTTAGTGAGCTATTTTTACTATTTGTCTAATTAGCTGGACATTTAATGACTTCTCTGAAGTAAATGTTAAAATGTTAAAGTAAAACTAATAGGACTTTCCTGCAGAGTTCAGCTCCAACCCTGATCAAACACACCTGAACCAAATAATTAGGATCTGAAGGAGCACTTGATAATTACAGACAGGTGTGTTTGATCAGGGTTGGAACTAAACTCTGCAGGAAGCTGGATCTCCAGGAACAGGGTTGAGCACCCCTGGATTAGACAGACATGACAGATTAGTGCTTTCAAGACTTCAGCATAAACGGTCATTATTTTGATTGGTAGAATCCAGGATATTTTTTCAGGAGAAAAATGTAAAATTATTTAGGCACCTACCTGTGGAATATTTAAAAAAATTCTAAACTAAATTTCTGAAAAGTACTCGCACCTGTACACAGTCTGTCACCAATAGTAAAAGATTAAACTAATAATAATGCCTGCAATTTATTTTTTACAGGACTTACCTGAAAGCAGTAAAGAAGAATTGATGTCAGGTGAAGAGTTTGTGCCTGAATCAGGATCTGACTTGAACTCAGACAACATTACAGAGAGCTCTCTGGATTCATCCAGCCTAAATGGTACACCAGAAGATTCATTTATTCAGAATCTGTCCTCTTCGAAAGACTCAAGCCCCAATAGTGTTACTGAAGCAAGGGATACACCAAGTGATTCAGTCTCGTTTTCGCATGACATAACCACTGTATCCAAAGGTGGTCAAAATTTTTGTTTTGTTTGTGGAAAAGCACAAAACAAAATAGCTCGACATCTTAAAGTGCATGAAAATGAAGATGCCGAAATTGCACAAGCACTCAGTTTACCAGCTCACTCCAAAAAAAGAAAGGAATTGCTTCAGGCATTGCGAAACAAAGGCAACTTCATGCACAACAACGATGTCCTGAAGAAAGGAACGGGTGTCCTGAAAGTAAAACGTTTTTCTGTAAAACAGGACTCCAACAAGTATGAGTACTGTCTTTATTGCCATGGGATGTTTGTTCGTGAGGAACTCTGGAGGCACATGAAAAGATGCTCAGCCAAAAGAGAACGTCACGAAAATGATCAATACACAAAGAGAGTACTGGGTCTTGCTGCAGTGGCCAAGACTGCATTTTCAGGTACCGTATCGGATGGCGTCTTAAAACTCATCAGAAGTATGAGAGATGATGAAATTGTAAGTGTGGTTCAACATGACCCAATTTTCACTTTAAAGAAAATGGATTTTAAATGCGTTTCTAAACTAAATTTCTGAAAAGTACTCGCACCTGTACACAGTCCATCACTAATAGTAAAAGATTAAACTAATAATGCTGCCTGCAATTTATTTTTTTACAGGATTTACCTGAAAGCAGTAAAGAAGAAATGATGTCAGGTGAAGAGTTTGTGCCTGAATCAGGATCTGACTTGAACTCAGACATAGAAATTGATTTAGAAATCCCTGTCAGCAACATTACAGAGAGCTCTCTGGATTCATCTAGCCTAAATGGTACACCAGAAGATTCATTTATTCAAAATCTGTCCTCTTCGAATGACTCAAGCCCCAATAGTGTTACTGAAGCAAGGGATACACCAAGTGATTCAGTCTCGTTTTCGCATGACATAACCACTGTATCCAAAGGTGGTCAAAATTTTTGTTTTCTTTGTGGAAAAGCACAAAACAAAATAGCTCGACATTTTAAAGTGCATGAAAATGAAGACGCCGAAATTGCACAAGCACTCAGTTTCCCAGCTCACTCCAGAAAAAGAAAGGAATTGCTCCAGGCATTGCGAAACAAAGGCAACTTCATGCACAACAACGATGTCCTGAAGAAAGGAACGGGTGTCCTGAAAGTAAAACGTTTTTCTGTAAAACAGGACTCCAACAAGTATGAGTACTGTCTTTATTGCCATGGGATGTTTGTTCGTGAGGAACTCTGGAGGCACATGAAAACATGCTCAGCCAAAAGAGAACGTCACGAAAATGATCAATGCACAAAGAGAGTACTGGGTCTTGCTGCAGTGGCCAAGGCTGCATTTTCAGGTACCGTATCGGATGACGTCTTAAAACTCATCAGAAGAATGAGAGATGATGAAATTGTAAGTGTGGTTCAACATGACCCATGTCTTTTACAGTTTGCCCAATCTCTCTACAATAAACATGGACGTGACTTATCAAGGCATGGATATATACGCCAAAACATTTGTGACCTTGGCAGATTTTTGATAAGCATTCGAAAGAACACTTCCATTACTACCTTGGAGGATGCCATAAAGCCAGAGAATTTTATGGCTGCTGTTCAAGCTGCAAAAGAGCTAGCAGGATTTAGCAAGGATGAAAAGACATTTAGAGCACCAAGTTTAGCATTAAAGATCGGACGGCACTTACTGCAAGTCAGCTCCATCATCCGGGGCAATGCAATCATTGCTGGAAATAAGGAGCTCAGCGACTGTACAGAACAATTCCAAACACTGTACCGGGCAAAGTGGACAGAGTGTGTGTCTTGCACTGCAAGGATGTCTGCAAAAGAAAAGAAATACAAGAAGAAAGTGAATCTGCCGCTGACCAAAGACATGCAAAAGTTGATTAAACATCTTGAAAGTGCTTCGGATTCAGCCTACAAAAACCTAGAAAAATCTTCTACAATTCAGAACTATTCTGACCTTGCCAGAGTCACTCTCACTAGAGTCATTCTTTTCAATCGACGACAGCCTGGAGAAGTTTCCAAAATGCAGTTGAAACATTTTCTTGAAAGGGATGCCTCACCAGTTCTTCCTGAATTCGGACTGTCAAACTTTGAAAAACGACTATGTTCCTACTTAAGTAGGGTTGAATTCAAGGGGAAAAAAGACAGAAAAGTTGCTGTTTTGTTGACATCAGATCTTGTAAAAGCACTCCAGCTGCTTGTAGAAAAGAGAAAAGATTGCAAGGTCTTTGATGACAATGGATTCTTGTTTGCAGTACCAAAAAGTCTGTCATTTTTCAGAGGTCATGACTGTATTCGAAAGTTTGCACAGGAATCTGGAGCCAGGCATCCCGAATACCTGAGGTCAACTCAACTACGAAAACAAGTGGCGACAACATCACAGATACTAAATCTGAAAAATAATCAAATGGACCAGCTTGCTGATTATTTGGGGCATGATATAAGAGTTCATCGAAAGTTTTATAGACTGCCAGCTGCAACCCTTCCAACCGCAAAAATTTCCACAATGCTTCTAGCATTAGAAAGAGGCAACATTACAGAACTTCAAGGACGATCTCTCGATGAAATCCAAGGTATTTACATTTTTATAATATTTAAAGGAGTAGTTCACTTCCAGAACAAATATTTACAGATAATTTACTCACCCCGTTGTCATCCAAGATGTTCATGTCTTTCTTTCTTTAGTCGTGAAGAAATTATGTTTTTTGAGGAAAACATTTCAGGAATTATCTCCATATAGTGGTCTTCAATGGTGTCTGTGTGTGTCCAAAATGCATTTCAAATGCAGCTTCAAATGACTCTAAACAATCCCAGCTGAGAAAGAAGGATCTGTCAATTCCTAAAAAAATTAACATTTATGTACTTTTTAACATCAAATGTTCGTCTTGTCTATCTCTGCCGTGCACTGTGCACTCATGATGTCGAAAGATTCCCATCTTATTTTCTCCTCCAACTTCAAAATCGCCCTACACCGCTACAAAAGTACAGACCCATTGTTTACAAAGTGAACATGCAAAGAAGATCAAACTCCCTTTACAAAAAAATGGGGGGAAACAGCGATGTTGGAGAAGAAAATGAGTTGGGAGTTTTTAGACATACCCTAAAAAAAATGGGGGTAAGTTCACCCATTTTCCAAAATAAAATTCAGCCTCTGATTTCATATTTTATGGCATTTGTCTCCCTCATGTAGAATTTGCAGAAATGAACAACAGTAGTGACAGTGAAGACTCGTGTGAAGATGAGCCTGAGCAAGATGACACTTCTGGTATGTAGTGAAGTTTTAACCGTTTGAAATGACACTAAACAATTTTGTTTATTTTTCAAAACCCATAATTGGCTAGATCCAGATAAGAAGTCTATAATGACATTTTTCATATTCTCATATCTTTTTTTCGACATTTGATCTTGTTTTTGTTTGGTTCTTTTCAGCGTGTATCAGGACAGGCTTTGTAAAAAGGCCTTGGACCAAACTGGAGGAGCAAGCAGTATTCAGGCACTTCAAAACCCATATACTGAAGGGCCATCTCGTCACACTGAAGGAATGTCATTCCTGCAAAAAAGCAGAGAGACGTATCTTGCATAGTCGAACGCCTCAGAACATCAGGGACTTTGTTCGAAACAGAGGAACATCTTTAAAGAGACAAAATGCATTAAAACACTTGTAAACTATATGAATAAATCAATAATATATTATATATTATATATAATAGCTAAATTCAAACACTTTAATTTAGCGCAGCTGTTGCTCAGCTTATGGAGAATCAAACAAGTACTAGATTTTTTTTAATTAAAAGGTTTGAAAGTATTTGACATTGGACAATATATAGTTTGTATATATTTATTAAATGTGTGTGTTAAAGTAATTGTTTTTTTGTTTTGTTTTTTTAAAGAAAAAGACTAACCTTGAAATAAAGTTTGTCTGATGTGTTGTTTCACGTCTTGAGTTGAATCTTGTACTTTATTGGTTGTATAGGTTTAGAAAAATCACAGCATGATACCAGGAAAAATGCTAAATATTTCACGTAAAGATGGCAAATTACTGATTTTTATTAAAATATAACTACAGGTCCTTTTCCAAAAATTAGCATATTGTGATAAAGTTCATTATTTTCTGTAATGTACTGATAAACATTAGACTTTCATATATTTTAGATTCATTACACACAACTGAAGTAGTTCAAGCCTTTTATTGTTTTAATATTGATGATTTTGGGCATACAGCTCATGAAAACCCAAAATTCCTATCTCAAAAAATTCAACCTTCAAATAATTATGTTCAGTAATGCACTCAATACTTGGTCGGGAATCCTTTTGCAGAAATGACTGCTTCAATGCGGCGTGGCATGGAGGCTATCAGCCTGTGACACTGCTGAGGTGTTATGGAGGCCCAGGATGCTTCGATAGCGGCCTTAAGCTCATCCAGAGTGTTGGGTCTTGCGTCTCTCAACTTTCTCTTCACAATATCCCACAGATTCTCTATGGGGTTCAGGTCAGGAGAGTTGGCAGGCCAATTGAGCACAGTAATACCATGGTCAGTAAACCATTTACCAGTGGTTTTGGCACTGTGAGCAGGTGCCAGGTCGTGCTGAAAAATGAAATCTTCATCTCCATAAAGCTTTTCAGCAGATGGAAGCATGAAGTGCTCCAAAATCTCCTGATAGCTAGCTGCATTGACCCTGCCCTTGATAAAACACAGTGGACCAACACCAGCAGCTGACATGGCACCCCAGACCATCACTGACTGTGGGTACTTGACACTGGACTTCAGGCATTTTGGCATTTCCCTCTCCCCAGTCTTCCTCCAGACTCTGGCACCTTGATTTCCGAATGACATGCAAAATTTGAGCAACAGTCCAGTGCTGATTCTCTGTAGCCCAGGTCAGGCGCTTCTGCCGCTGTTTCTGGTTCAAAAGTGGCTTGACCTGGGGAATGCGGCACCTGTAGCCCATTTCCTGAACACGCCTGTACACGGTGGCTCTGGATGTTTCTACTCCAGACTCAGTCCACTGCTTCCACAGGTCCCCCAAGGTCTGGAATCGGTCCTTCTCCACAATCTTCCTCAGAGTCCGGTCACCTCTTCTCGTTGTGCAGCGTTTTCTGCCACACTTTTTCCTTCCCACAGACTTCCCACTGAGGTGCCTTGATACAGCACTCTGGGAACAGCCTATTCGTTCAGAAATTTCTTTCTGTGTCTTACCCTCTTGCTTGAGGTTGTCAATGATGGCCTTCTGGACAGCAGTCAGGTCGGATGTCTTACCCATGATTGCGGTTTTGAGTAATGAACCAGGCTGGGAGTTTTTAAAAGCCTCAGGAATCTTTTGCACGTGTTTAGAGTTAATTAGTTGATTCAGATGATTAGGTTAATAGCTTGTTTAGAGAACCTTTTCATGATATGCTAATTTTTTGAGATAGGAATTTTGGGTTTTCATGAGCTGTATGCCCAAAATCATCAATATTAAAACAATAAAAGGCTTGAACTACTTCAGTTGTGTGTAATGAATCTAAAATATATGAAAGTCTAATGTTTATCAGTACATTACAGAAAATAATGAACTTTATCACAATATGCTAATTTTTGGAAAAGGACCTGTATATGTAACATGTTTTGTGTTTAGATCTACATATTCAGAAATAAGGCTAAATGTTCTAAAACTGTTTATTTACATCTTGATTTTTATATCAATATGTTTGGTGAATTAATCCAGAAACACATTTTATGCTAATTAAAAGTCTCTTCCCATTTTAACAACAATCATTCGGTAAAGCTTATCTAGAATATATTTTATTTGAATACGACTTTTGGAAGGTGTAAGACTGACTTATCTTTACTCAAACCATGAGCTAATGCTGTATTCAAGACATAACTAAAGAAGTGATGGAAAGCGTTTCCGTGATTTGTAACATTGATTTGTAACATTGAACAGTGATTTGCTGGTGTTTTTACTATCTGCATTTGTTGTAGTATGGTAAGCTCTCGGCCGCTGTATTTGGGTGTTTTAGAGGAGGCACAGTTTTGGAGAGTGCTCTGAAGGATGGCAGGTCTTGTGTTTTAAATGCTAACAGGTTAAAAAAAATGTCTTTACAAAGGTGTCCCTAAAGATCACTTAAAGGAATCAAATATTGCCTCATAATAGTTTTTGTCATTGCTCAGAATGTGCTTTTATATTTTTGACCATGCTCCTACATTTTAAATTAGGAACACAAGTTATCATTACGTAGTTATTTTATATATATATATATATATACACACACACACACACACACAGACACACACATACATATATAAACATTTGAAGTGGATCAAAGTTGTCCTAAAACCAAAACAATACCCCGTGTTGTCTTAGAACAACTTTGATGAACTTCTTTGTCCCCACCCCCCACCACCCACATCAAAAGCAAAAGTTTCCCATGTGAATTGTAGCCATTTCGACCACTGGATGTATTACTCTCCATTATACATAAATTAATTTATCTTCTAGGTTCTACAGTAAAGTATTACTTTAGAAATCCATGCGTATTCTTTAAAACAAGTTGTGCACTATATAGTATATCAATAATAAACCTGTTCGTATGAGCGGAGCAGCGGTGGAAGGCGCTTACTGATGCCTCGAAGTCATGGCTGTCTGTAGTATCCTTAGGCTTTCAAGGAGTTCACTGTTTTTCTCTGGGTTATCTTGACCGATTCTTTGGACATTGTTAAGCAATGAGTCAATCACACTCAAATGATAAGAATTACAGTTTCCACGATGAAAATTGCGTTTGATTGATAAAACTTTTCTTCTCACTGCATTGACTACGGCTAGTGCTTCCATTTCGTAAATGGGTATTCAACGTAAAAGACGATATTCCGCCTTCTACTGGACTGGACGGTTTAGTTAAAAACTCAGCACGCAGTCTACACATAGTATTTCCGGTAAAATTGAGGGCTCAAAAATTTCCAGTAAATTATCCAGTAAAAAAAAAAAAAACAGGCGACATTTTATGAATCTGTGTTTTAAATTAATCTTTCATTTATGACAGGGTTGGGCTCCCACCTACTGGCGGTTTTAGACAGGACAAAACCAGCCATGATTCCAGGACAATAGCATACTCAGCAAAATATATCTCCTAATTGCTTATCGATTAAACATAATATCGCAAATTTATTTCCCAATGTTTGACCAAAATAATAATAATAATAATAATAATAACAACAACAACACATTTTATCAACTAGTGTCAACTAGCCTATTAGCCTATATATGTAGCTCAAAAATTTGCATGCATGTTACAGTGCATAATAAACACCAAAATTATATGAAATTTTGTCTGGTAAACTTGATCATACCAGACATTTTGACTGACATTAACTTTTTTAGAGTGAACATTTGTGTGCTTTACTTTTAAGTATTTCATAACAATTATTATGTAAATGAATCTAATGAATAAATATTTTTAAAAAACAAAACATATCCAAGCTGTCATATCAGTTTTATGGTCATTCTAACACAATGAAAACGCTATTAATTAAGGGGCTTTTTTTTTTTTAAGTGCATCACCGCAGGTGACCCCCTGCTCTGGGCTGTGTTTCCCAAAAGCATTGCAATCCTTAATACAACGTAGACGCATTGAAACCAATAGAGTTACAATCAACTTAGGGTTACGATGACTCTGGAAAACGCGGCCCTGCATATTTTGTCTGTCTCCTTTTTCTGACACAACCAGATGAGTTCATGGAGCTCTCTCCTAACGAGCTAATGATCTGAATCAGGTGTGTTTAATAAGGGAGACATAGAGAGTGGTGGGATTGGAAACCACTGCAGCACACAATGACAGGACCTCTTTTCACATTAGAAGTCAACAAGAAATCGCATGACCCCGACGTGATTTGAACACGCAACCTTCTGATCTGGAGTCAGACGCGCTACCTTTGCGCCACGAGGTCCTGAACCCAGAGGTGATGTATTTTGCTTAACCCCTTTGACACAGAATGCAAATCAGTAAATATACGGTGCTCAAGGAACACTCTTGATGTTGGACTTTATACTCAGGAGATAAAAAACAGATCGTCTGACCTCAAGGTGATTTGGAGCCAGACACTCTACCGTTGCACTACAAGATAGCGGAAAAATTATTTAGTGTTTCATGCTAAAGCACTTTGATAAACTATGCAAATCCGCTAGTCTTTACACTCACAAAGTCAAGAACAGTTCGCTTGACCTCAACATAATTGGAACACGCAACCTCCCGATCCGGGGTCAGGCGCACTCTGTCGCGGCCACGAGGTCGAGAAAACAAGTCGGCGTTCCTTGCTTAATTGCTTTGATTCAATTTGCAAATCAGTCACGGTAAAGGGCTGTAGACTTTATACTATGGATGTCAAGAAGAGATCAACTGATGTGATTGGAACATGCAACCGTCTGATCTGGATTCAGCCAAGCTACCGTTGTACCCCAAGACACCACAAACCTATCTGGTGTTTTCTGCTTAAGCCACCTTTTGTCATCCTGCCTTCGATAGCTCAGCTGGTAGAGCGGAGGACTGTAGATGATACATTGGCTATCCTTAGGTCACTGGTTCGATTCCGGCTCGAAGGAGCTGGCTTTTGAATTCGGCACGTAGATGTTTCCATGATTTCTTCAGAGATTGCAGGGCAAGATATGCAAAAGCAACACGTCAAGAGGCAGATCTGTCACAGTACACAATGACAGGAATGGTTATTACATGAGATCTCAGGCTTAATAAAAATAACAGGTCAAGACACAAATCTATCACAGTACACTGGTGATTTTCAATCCTGATCCTGGGGACCCCCTGCTCTGGGCTGTGTTTCCCAAAAGCGTTGCAATCCTTCATACAACGTAGACGCATTGAAACCAATAGAGTTGCAATCAACTTAGGCTTACGATGACTCTGGAAGACGCGGCCCTGCATTTTTGTCTGTCTCCTTTTTCTGACACACCCAGATGAGCTCATGGAGCTCTCTCCTAACTAGCTAATGATCTTAATCAGGTGTGTTTAATAAGGGAGACATACAGAGCGGTGGGATTGGAAACCACTGCAGCACACAACGACAGGACTTCTTTTCACATTAGAAGTCAACAAGAAATCACATGACCCCGACGTGATTTGAACACGCAACCTTCTGATCTGGAGTCAGACGCGCTACCGTTGCGCCACGAGGTCCTGAACCCAGAGGTGATGTATTTTGCTTAACCACCTTGACACAGAATGCAAATCAGTAAATATACGGTGCTCAAGGAACATTCTTGATGTTTGACTTCATACTCAGGAGATCAAAAACAGATCGTCTGACCTCAAGGTGATTTGGGGCCAGACGCGCTACCGTTGCGCCACGAGGTCCTGAACCCAGAGGTGATGTATTTTGCTTAACCGCCTTGACACAGAATGCAAATCAGTAAATATACGGTGCTCAAGGAACACTCTTGATGTTGGACTTCATACTCAGGAGATCAAAAACAGATCGTCTGACCTCAAGGTGATTTGGGGCCAGACGCGCTACCATTGCGCCACGAGGTCCTGAACCCAGAGGTGATGTATTTTGCTTAACCGCCTTGACACAGAATGCAACTCAGTAAATATACGGTGCTCAAGGAACACTCTTGATGTTGGACTTTATACTCAGATCAAAAACAGATCGTCTGACCTCAAGGTGATTTGGAGCCAGACACTCTACCGTTGCACTACAAGATAGCGGAAAAATTATTTAGTGTTTCATGCTAAAGCACTTTGATAAACTATGCAAATCCGCTAGTCTTTACACTCACAAAGTCAAGAACAGTTCGCTTGACCTCAACATAATTGGAACACGCAACCTCCCGATCCGGGGTCAGGCGCACTCTGTCGCGGCCACGAGGTCGAGAAAACAAGTTGGCGTTCCTTGCTTAATTGCTTTGATTCAATTTGCAAATCAGTCACGGTAAAGGGCTGTAGACTTTATACTATGGATGTCAAGAAGAGATCAACTGATGTGATTGGAACATGCAACCGTCTGATCTGGATTCAGCCAAGCTACCGTTGTACCCCAAGACACCACAAACCTATCTGGTGTTTCCTGCTTAAGCCACCTTTTGTCATCCTGCCTTCGATAGCTCAGCTGGTAGAGCGGAGGACTGTAGATGATACATTGGTTATCCTTAGGTTCGAGCCCACCCAGGGACGTGTGAAATGCTGGAGTTTTGCACGCGCGTCAGGTGTCCACTAACGCCTATGCCATTCTTAGGGTTGCGAGGCACAGCTTTCTCAGGGCGTTTATCTTGTGCACCTTCAATAAGCTGGCTTGTTTTAAAAGAACTCAGCGGCGGGCATTTGGTGAACATTTTCACCAGCTCGAGTAGTTTGCTGTGGCATGTGGATGCCTTCTTTACTGATGATCTGTCTCTGGGGCTCATCTAGTTGACATAGTATCCGCTGACATTCGGCTGAAGGTGCTGATCCACCATCTGCTCTTGGTACGGACTGGAACCGGGGGACTGTAGTGACCATCAGATCGGAATACAGAATGGATCTGGTGGCTACGGTGACCTCAGAATAAGAAGAAACAGACTAATATTAATGTAGATGCAAAAGTTCCATGTTGCCACAAAGTCAATACCCAATACCCCACCGGGATGACTTGAAATACAGTCAGCATCGGCAATTTTTGCTAGCCTCTCTGGAGGCTTAGAGTATTGTTGAGAAAAAATAGCCTTGTTTCGTTTAGGTTTTGTTTCTCGTCGAAAAGGTGTCTGCTGATGATTGAGCGCCAGAGCCAGAAGGCTTGTTGTTTTGTAAATATGTCCTCAAGACGGGTATCATTAAACTGCAGCGCAATTACAGCTCACCGTTACCCATCGTAAACAGGTTGGGCCTGTCTGGTCCGGTGGGCTCTCAGTGGCGCTAAAGCTTCCAGTGCATGTCGAGCACAATGTATTAGCCTTCCACCGCCTTACCCGCTGGACCACCTCGTCATCTTGCGTGGTTTCTTTGTTTAACACTCCTGAACCATGTGCATGTGGATGCCTTCTTCGTCTTTTGTTTCAGCCGCCGAGGGCCTGTTTTCCACTGAGGCCCTGCGTCAAACTCCCTATGAGACACAATCGAACGTTAGTAGTAACCTCCGATTACGGCCGAATGTGGATTCTGCTCGGACGACGGGGCACCGGTACATCCTTTGTAGCTTTGGCTTGTTAGCCAAACGCTACAGCAGTTTGCCATTTCCCATGAAATCATCCTTGATTTCCTTAAGAAAGGTGCCCCAAATTGGTGGAAAATCACATCTCAACCATACGCTGTCCAAAGCATTGACCCGCCTTCACGCGGCAAAACAGAACGTGTTGTTGGCCCGCACTGCTGGGTCAAACTGCGCTTCCCAAAAACAGATTGGGTCAAAACCGACAGAAGAAAACTCTAAGCCTGCTCTAAGCCCTACCCACGGGGAGGGCTCGACAGTCTCGCACAACGCGAGAGCCTCCGTTTCGCCTGTGTAATTTGGGGGCCGATGAAAACTGGGTCCGACCCGGTGAAGAAGCCCACGACCAGCCCAGCTAGCTCAGTTGTTAGAACATGAGACTCTTAATCTCAGGGTCGTGGGTTCGAGCCCCACGTTGGGCGGCTCTGTTGACTCTCTTTCTTCCCAAAAGGGTGGCGGGCTCCAGCGTGCCCATTCGCCGCGCAGGCTGAGTGGATTTTGCGAGCTCTGGAAACATCTTTCAAAACAGATGTCGCTGTTAGTGCGAGCAATATTAATCCCTATCGCTAACCCTAACCCTTGCTTTTACACCGGTGATCCGGCGGCAGCAAGCAACAGCGGCTGTCTCTGTGGCGCAATCGGTTAGCGCGTTCGGCTGTTAACCGAAAGGTTGGTGGTTCGAGCCCACCCAGGGACGTGTGAAATGCCGGAGTTTTGCACGCGCGTCAGGTGTCCACTAACGCCTATGCCATTCTTAGGGTTGCGAGGCACAGCTTTCTCAGGGCGTTTATCTTGTGCACCTTCAATAAGCTGGCTTGTTTTAAAAGAACTCAGCGGCGGGCATTTGGTGAACATTTTCACCAGCTCGAGTAGTTTGCTGTGGCATGTGGATGCCTTCTTTACTGATGATCTGTCTCTGGGGCTCATCTAGTTGACATAGTATCCGCTGACATTCGGCTGAAGGTGCTGATCCACCATCTGCTCTTGGTACGGACTGGAACCGGGGGACTGTAGTGACCATCAGATCGGAATACAGAATGGATCTGGTGGCTACGGTGACCTCAGAATAAGAAGAAACAGACTAATATTAATGTAGATGCAAAAGTTCCATGTTGCCACAAAGTCAATACCCAATACCCCACCGGGATGACTTGAAATACAGTCAGCATCGGCAATTTTTGCCAGTCTCTCTGGAGGCTTGTTGAGAAAGATAGTCTTGCTTTGTTTTGTTTCCTTTTATTGGCGTGGCTGGTTGTTGGTCCTCGTCAAAGAGGTGTCCACCGATCATAGCGTGCCGGAGCCAGAAGACTCGTTGTTTTGTCAATATGTTCTCAAGACTTTGCGGCAGGTATCAATAAACTACAGCACAATCACAGCTCGCCGCTACCCATCGTAAACAGGTTGGGCCTGTCTGTTCCGGTGGGCTCTCAGTGGTGCTAAAGCATCAAATGAAGAGGATGGGATTCGAACCCACACAAACCAAGGCGTGCCGAGCACAACGGGCTAGCCTTGCATCGCCTTAACCACTCGACCACCTTTCGTTTTGCGCGGTCCTTTTGTTTAACACTCCCGATTCAGACCACCAGCTCATCAGTAGAGCGCTCAGTGAACTGAACTGAGTGTGTCAGATAGGGAAGACACACAAAAATTGCAGAGTGGGGTCCCCAGGACCGCTGCTAAATGTACCGAACGACGAGGATGGGATTCGAACCCTCGCGTGCAGAGCACAATGGATTAGCAGTCCATCGCCTTAACCACTCGGCCACCTCGTCGTATTACGTGGCGTCTTTTATTTAGCACTCGCGATTGAGATCATCAGCTCATTAGTAGAGAACTCAAAGAACTGAACTGAGTGTGTTAGATAAGGAGGACACACAAAAAGTTCAGCATGGGGTCCCCAGGACCTAGATTATGGTCCAGTGCTAAAGGAACCGAACGACAAGGATGGGATTAGCAGTCCATCGCCTTAACCACTCGGCCTCCCCGCCCCCTTGCTGACTGAGAGAGGCCATGCTGCGGACCTTTTCAGCTGCTGCTGCTGTACTTTCAGCAGTCTGTTTTGAGCACAGAGGGAATAGTGAATGAGCCGTCTTTTACACACCTCTAATCTGTTCCGTAGAAACACGGTGCAGCAACCCGTGCCAGGAGA
Source organism: Garra rufa (assembly GCF_049309525.1). Classification (NCBI taxonomy): domain Eukaryota; kingdom Metazoa; phylum Chordata; class Actinopteri; order Cypriniformes; family Cyprinidae; genus Garra; species Garra rufa. Next base: position 97,929,249 of record NC_133361.1, read on the forward strand.
CTGTTTGTGCGGCAGTTTAAAGCTTGCTACCACCTTGTCGGTTCACATCCACGTAGGTGCCTGCAAAGGTCACGACCGTCGCCGGCATTCTTTCGCAGAGGCAATATTGTAGCCTATGAGGTTTATCCGAGGCGCGATCATTGCTGGTTGAAAACTTTACCCAATACCCCGCCAGGATGACTTGAAATACAGTCAGCTTTGGCAATTTTTGCTAGCCTCTCTGGAGGCTTAGAGTATTGTTGAGAAAAAATAGCCTTGTTTCGTTTAGGTTTTGTTTCTCGTCGGAAAGGTGTCTGCTGATGATTGAGCGCCAGAGCCAGAAGGCTTGTTGTTTTGTAAATATGTCCTCAAGACGGGTATCATTAAACTGCAGCGCAATTACAGCTCACCGTTACCCATCGTAAACAGGTTGGGCCTGTCTGGTCCGGTGGGCTCTCAGTGGCGCTAAAGCTTCCAGTGCATGTCGAGCACAATGTATTAGCCTTCCACCGCCTTACCCGCTGGACCACCTCGTCATCTTGCGTGGTTTCTTTGTTTAACACTCCTGAACCATGTGCATGTGGATGCCTTCTTCGTCTTTTGTTTCAGCCGCCGAGGGCCTGTTTTCCACTGAGGCCCTGCGTCAAACTCCCTATGAGACACAATCGAACGTTAGTAGTAACCTCCGATTACGGCCGAATGTGGATTCTGCTCGGACGACGGGGCACCGGTACATCCTTTGTAGCTTTGGCTTGTTAGCCAAACGCTACAGCAGTTTGCCATTTCCCATGAAATCATCCTTGATTTCCTTAAGAAAGGTGCCCCAAATTGGTGGAAAATCACATCTCAACCATACGCTGTCCAAAGCATTGACCCGCCTTCACGCGGCAAAACAGAACGTGTTGTTGGCCCGCACTGCTGGGTCAAACTGCGCTTCCCAAAAACAGATTGGGTCAAAACCGACAGAAGAAAACTCTAAGCCTGCTCTAAGCCCTACCCACGGGGAGGGCTCGACAGTCTCGCACAACGCGAGAGCCTCCGTTTCGCCTGTGTAATTTGGGGGCCGATGAAAACTGGGTCCGACCCGGTGAAGAAGCCAACGACCAGCCCGGCTAGCTCAGTCGGTAGAACATGAGACTCTTAATCTCAGAGTCGTGGGTTCGAGCCCCACGTTGGGCGGCTCTGTTGACTCTCTTTCTTCCCAAAAGGGTGGCGGGCTCCAGCGTGCCCATTCGCCGCGCAGGCTGAGTGGATTTTGCGAGCTCCGGAAACATCTTTCAAAACAGATGTCGCTGTTAGTGCGAGCAATATTAATCCCTATCGCTAACCCTAACCCTTGCTTTTACACCGGTGATCCGGCGGCAGCAAGCAACAGCTGCTGTCTCTGTGGCGCTACCTGGAGCAGGATCGTCTGTTTCCGCGGCCGTCTCCTCGTCCAATCGCCGATCTCGCTGTCCATTGTGAGAATGGATGAGAGCCAATTGCGTCGCTCGCCGTCCATTGTGAGAATGGATGAGAGCCAATCGCGTCGCTCGCCGTCCATTGTGAGAATGGACGAGGCGCCAATCGCATCACTCAAGCTCCATTGTTGAGAGCCACTCACCGTGCTTAGTTTCATTCTAAGTCAGGTTCAAAAATCAGACGAACAGAATATAGGATAACTTTTCAAAGTAAGTAATACATGTTTTCTACTTTCTTCCTCTCTGTTTACAATGTTCTCAATTGGTAACTCGTTACGTTTTCGTCCGTCGTTCATCCGTGTTTGGCGTTCACAAACTTTTGACTCGCGAATTGCCCATAATGAAACAGTTTAAATGAAATCTAACTTTCTAAAATCTATTTACACGTTCTTAAGTTCGATTTAAATGGGGGAAAAAAACGCGTTTCAGCTGTAAGTGCAGTCATCCCTTATGACAATTTACCTTGTTTTTACTATAGTGAAAGCGTAGGAACCATGTTGTGTTTTTGGCTGATCGATTACAACTGTATGAACACAGTCTTACTATAAATGAAAATCTGAATGAACAGCAACAACAAAAAACGTTGTGTTTTTCGTCATTTACCATGGTTTTACTATAGTGAAAGTGTAGTAATCATGTTTTCTTTTCATGACTTGCCTAAAATCTCACATATTAAACATAATTGTGCCTGTAATCGTACTTATTAAACTCAGTTTACTCGTTCTTTAAGTGTAAACACAGTCTTAATATAAATAATCAAGTAATTTACCATGCTTTTACTATAGTGAAAGTGTAGTAATCATGTTTTGTTTCCATGATTAACCTATAATCTCACATATATAAAACACCATTTGCCTGTAGTTTTGCATAGTAAACACATCTATTCTATTTAAAGTTTGATTTGGATTTAAAAAATATGTGTAGTTGTAGACATTATCATTTCTAATTAACATTTAATGTGATTAACTAACAATGCACTTTATTTCACATTGTGATTAATACATGCTATATGTATTTACTATAGTAATAACAGTAAATTATGCATAATTGCCACAAGGTCATGGGTGATGGCGAGTGGATGGCCAGGTTGAGGACTTTTGCCAGCTCTGGGGTTTGTCCGTCTGGAGGCAACAGACCAGCACCACGGCAGCAGAAGTTGTACAACCTCTGCCAGAAGGTAAAGTTACCTGTATCTCATTGTAGAATATGAATGTGTACATTATTTGTCAAACATTTTTACACGTGACTGTGTTTAATGTTTTTGAAAGAAGTGTCTTTTGCTCATTCAGCCTGCATTTATTTGATCCAAAATACAGAAAAAACAGCAATATAATTTGTACTGCATATTTGTATTTATTTTTTAATGAAAACTGTGATACGTTTTGCAGAATTCATTGATGAATAAAAAGTTAAAAACAACAGAATTAATTTCTTTAAAAAAATTTTTTTGAACAGTACTGTGTATCGTTACAGAAGATTTCATATTTGATTTCTAATGCTGTTCTTAATATAACTTTTTACTGATTTCTAAAATGATTGCTAAATTTATTCAGCGTTGATGACAAAAAAAATTTAAAGTACATGTAACTGTAAATTTAAACTGTATTAACATTTTATAATATTATTAATGTTTTTTATATTTTTTATTTAATAAATGCAGGACTGATGAGCATAAGACACTTCTTTCAAAAACATTAAAAATAGTAATGTGTCCAAACTTTTGACTGATCCTGTATTTGTGTGTTTTCTTTTATTATTATTTTTTTCATAGGAGAGCTGCTTGGTGTTGACTACCTCCTGCGTCAGACTGGACAGCCCCTGGTAGTGGACCCTGACTCAGAAGAGACAGAGAACATGCTGGAGGATGTGGATGAAGGTGAGGATGAAGAAGACGAGGGCTTCAGGGTGGACCAAACACTTGACATTACTGAGTCGAGTCTTACTGATGACCCAAGCTTCTCTCTGTCCTCCACTCAGCCTGATGCCTCCTTCACGCCAGGTGTCTCAGCATCCCCTGACGAGTCTGTGGTATGTAAATGTCTCGTTTAATGTATGTATGTAATTATGTTTTATGTAATACTGTAAAATTTCTAGGGAAAACATAATAATTTGTGCTGACCTGTTGCTTTTTGTCTGAAGTTGACAAAAAAAAAACATCTAGAAAAATATATATATTTATTTGTTTTGGGTTTTTTGTCCCACTTCACTGTACTCATAATGTTGTTGATTTCATTTTTTTCTTTTTGTTGTATTTTTCTCACAGGCTTTGGCTAGTGCTGGTGTGCTGGACAAAGTGGACGGCCTTGCGGAGTATCTTGTGGAGCTCAGGAATCAGCCATCTCTGGCTCTCACCAACCATCAGGTCAGTTTCTCTTCTTGACCTGTCATATGTTAACACTACCACTTGTTTTGTTTTCTCATTTGCCATGTATTATATGCTCTCTCTGCTTAGGTGAGCAATATAGTTGGCAGAACCTGCTGGATTTCGGGAGTGGAGAGCGTGAAGAGGCATACATCCACCACCACTGCCCCACGTGCCCAGTGGCCAGATTGTTGTCTCCTGATAGAGACCATTTCAAGCTCTGTGCCATCCATAAGAGTCCAAAAAAGAAAGGGGATAAAGTTTTATTTATGTGCATTGTTTTCTGCTTTCTGTTCTTTTGAACTTGCAATGAATGCACTAGTGCCATGGACATTAAGACAGTTTTATTTAATAGTATAGTTTGGTTTTCTGTTCTTTAGTACTTGCAAAACATGCACAGGACAGGAATCATTAATATTTTAAAGTTTTATTCGTTTGTATTGTTTTGTGCTTTCTGTTCTTTTCACTTGCAGTTAATGCACAAGAGCCATGGACATTGGACGGTTTTGTTTATATGTATAGTTCTGTTTTCTGTTCTTTTGCACTTGCAAATTATTATTAAGAGGTAATATTCTGTTTTCTGCACATGCAACATAACTACAAGAATAAAAAAAAAAAAAAAAAAAAAGAATAATGAATAATTGGCTTTGACTGATTGAAAAATAAAAGTTTGGTCATGATCAAATAACTCTTTTTGTTTGTCATTGTTACAGTATCATTAAACAGTTATACGCCCTTTTAAAAATGTTGATAAATTTGGGGATGATTTAATACATAAATGTACAATTTTTTGTACTATAAGTTTTAGAACATAACTACAGCAGAAATATATTTAAAGTGCAAAAACTTTGAATAAAATATCAATAATCAGTAATATAAATCTAATAAAATATTAATTTGTCATTTCAAAAATGATTTCATTCATTTGGACATTATTTATGTGATAATTACTGATAAATAAAACATTCAGTAAACACTTCAATCTTTGGCAACACTGTAATATGAACTGGGAAGCTTGTGATCATCCTTACCCCCATATAAATGTACAGGAAAATAGAGAAAACATTTTTTTTTTTTCAGATAATTTATTGTAAATATACACTACAAAAACATTGCTTTAAAGGACAAAGAGATAAAATTCCCTTTCACTTCTTTTCTCCTCATTTTTTCCTTTTCTTTCTTTTTCTCTTTTCCCCCTCTTCTCCCCCCTCCTTCCTTTTCTTCCCCCCCCTTAACAGACTATTGTTCCCCAGCTTTGGCGCAATCGGTTAGCGCGTTCGGCTGTTAACCGAAAGGTTGGTGGTTCGAGCCCACCCAGGGACGTGTGAATTGCTGGTGTTTTGCACGCACGCGCGTCAGGTGTCCACTAACGCCTATGCCGTTCTTAGGGTTGCGAGGCACAGCTTTCTCAGGGCGTTTATCCTGTGCACCTTCAATAAGCTGGCTTGTTTTAAAAGAAGTCAGCGGCGGGTGTTTGATGAACATTTTCACCAGCTCGAGTTTGCTGTGGCATGTGGATTCATTCTTTACTGATGATTTGTCTCTAGGGCTCATCTAGTTGACATGGTATCCGCTGACATTCGGCTGAAGGTGCTGATCCACCATCTGCTCTTGGTACGGACTGGATCCGGGGGACTGCAGTGACCATCTGATCGGAATACAGAATGGATCTGGCGGCTACGGTGACCTCAGAATAAGAAGAAACAGACTAATATTAATGTAGATGCAAAAGTTCCATGTTGCCACAGTGTCAGATTGGAGAGGATCTGGTTTTCACAGTCTTGCGTCGATGGCCGTCTAGGTGAAGAGGTCTTCACTGATGATCTGTCTCTGGGGCTCATCCAGCTTGCTACCACCTTGTCGGTTCACATCCACGTAGGTGCACGAAAAGGTCACGACCGTCACCGGTATTCTATCGCAGAGGCAGTGTTGTAGCTTGTGTGGTTTATCTGAGGTGTGATCATTGCTGGTTGAAAACTTTCCCCGATATCCCATCGGGATGATTTGAAATACAGTCAGCTTCGACAGTTTTTGCCGGTCTCTCTGGACGCTTCTTGAAAAAGACAGTTTTGCTTCGTTTTGTTGGAGTGGCTGGTTGTTGGTCCTCGTCAAAGAGGTGTCTACAGATCATAGCGTGCCGGAGCCAGAAGATTTGTTGTTTTGTCAATATGCTCTCAAGACTTCGCTGCAGGTATCATTAAAGTACAGCACAATTACAGCTCACCGCTACCCATCGTAAACAGGTTGGGCCTGTCTGTTCCGGTGGGCTTTCAGTGGTGCTAAATCATCAAATGAAGAGGATGGGATTCAAACCCACACAAACCAAGGTGTGCCCAGCACAACGGATTAGCCTTGCATCGCCTTAACCACTCGACCACCTCGTCACTTTCCGTGGTCCTTTTATTTAACACTCCCGATTCAGACCATCAGCTCATTAGTAGAGCACTCAGTGAACTGAACTGAGTGTGTCAGATAAGGAGGACACTCAAAAAGTGCAGAGTGGGGTCTCTAGGACTACTGCTAAAGGAGCCGAACGACGAGGATGGGATTCGAACCCACGCGTGCAGAGCACAATGGATTAGCAGTCCATCGCCTTAACCACTCGGCCACCTCGTCATTTTACGTGGCATTTTTTATTTAGCACTCCTGATTCAGATCATCAGTTCATTAGTAGAGAACTCTAAGAACTGAACTGAGTGTGTTAGATAAGGAGGACACACAAAAAGTTTAGCATGGGGTCCCCAGGACCTGGATTAAGGTCCAGTGCTGAAGGAACCGAACGACAAGAATGGGATTCCAACCATTGCACAGAGCACAATGGATTAGCAGTCCATCGCTTTAACCACTCGGCCACCCCGTCCCCTTGCTGACCGAGACAGGCCATGCTGCGGACCTTTTCAGCTGCTGCTGCCGTGCTTTCAGCAGGCTGTTTTGAGCACAGAGGGAATAGTGAATGAGCCGTCTTTTACACACCTCTAATCTGTTCCGTGGAAACACGGTGCAGCAACCCGTGCCAGGAGACTGTTTGTGCGTCATGTTTAAAGCTTGCTGCCACCTTGTCGGTTCACATCCACGTAGGTGCACGAAAAGGTCACGACCGTCGCTGGCATTCTTTCGCAGAGGCAATATTGTAGCCTATGAGGTTTATCCGAGGCGCGATCATTGCTGGTTGAAAACTTTACCCAATACCCCGCCAGGATGACTTGAAATACAGTTAGCTTTGGCAATTTTTGCTAGCCTCTCTGGAGGCTTAGAGTTTTGTTGAGAAATATAGCCTTGTTTCGTTTAGGTTTTTTTTTCCTCGCCAAAAAGCTGTCTACTGATGATAGAGCGCCAGAGCCAGAAGGCTTGTTGTTTTGTCAATATGTTCTCAAGACAGGTATCGTTAAACTGCAGCGCAATTACAGATCACCGTTACCCATCGTAAACAGGTTGGTCCTGTCTGGTCCGGTGGGCTCTCAGTGGCGCTAAAGCTTCCAATGCGTGTCGAGCACAATGTATTAGCCTTCCACCGCCTTAACCACTGGACCACCTCGTCATCTTGCGGGGTTTCTTTATTTAACACTCCTGATTCATGTGCATGTGGATGTAACCTCCGATTACGGCCGAATGTGGATTCTGCTCGGACGACGGGGCACCGGTACATCCTTTGTAGCTTTAGCTTATTAGCCAAACGCTACACCAGTTTGCCTTTTCCCTTGAAATCATCCTTGATTTCCATAAGAAAGGTGCCCCAAATTGGTGGAAAATCACAACTCAACCATACGCTGTCCAAAGCATTGAACCGCCTTCACGCGGCAAAACAGAACATGTTGTTGGCCCGCACTGCTGGGTCAAACTGCGCTTCCCAAAAACAGATTGGGTCAAAACTGACAGAAGAAATCTCTAAGCCTGCTTTAAGCCCTACCCACGGGACGGGTTGACAGTCTCGCACAACGCGAGAGCCTCAGTTTCGCCTGTGTAATTTGGGGGCCGATGAAAACTGCATCCGACTAAAATTAAAAAAAAAATTTTAGGACTCTAATGATGTTTCAGATGTAACTTTTCTCATCTCTGTTGTTAGGTTGTCACCATCTCTGAGACTCAAAGTGTCAGAAGTCGCCTAAGCTGGTTTTGCAAAATGGAGGTCAGGATTATACTTTCAGGGATCATTTCTATAGTTTTTAGCTAGGAAATGTGTTTCAAAAATGTAGTGTCTCCCAAACTACGATGATGAGCTTTGATACTCTTTACTGAGCGTGAATCGGGTGTGGAGTAGTTGTTTATTTCATATGTTCCACACCATTGATGAACGTTCTGTGTGGCGTTTATGCAGCATAGAAGAAGAGAGTATGATCAGAGTGGTCTTTGAAAATTGTAAATATCAGATTAAAAATCTTGTGAGTAGTTGCGATCGATTGAACATCGGATATGATTCTGTTTGTAATTAATTGTTTAGCTCATAATTGGTGTATATCTGATGAAACTACTTTTTCTTTTTTTTTTTTTTTTTTTTTTTTTTTTACATTTTTGGTGGTGGGTGTCACCATCCTTGAGATTCAGAATGTCAGGATAAGATGTCAGCTGGTTCTATCAACTTAAAGTTGCCATAAAATGCATTGAGAGAATATTTTAATTTGTTCTTTGATGTCTACATAGAAGGTATATGGCATAGGAAAGGGCAAACAATCTCCAGAAACGGTTTTACAGGACCATTTACAACCCTAGGATTTGTCCCTAGAATGAAATGCTCTGTTATTGCCTTTTTTGGAAGCTTCATGAATATTAATGAGCTCTGCTCCAATTGGCTGTTTCACAGAGCTGCTCATCTCTATAGCTGGCACATTGATAAAAAATATATATTTAATTTGGAGCTCTAGCCGCTTTTAATATGTGGTTTGTTGAATCTGCCGTTTTGAATCGCAGACATTTTAGTCTCATTACTGTGATCCATGTGCTCTGTGTAAAGTTATAATGCAGAGGGAGCTCTTCTTACCACACAAGTTCAGCTGCTTCTCGGTGATACTCTGGATCTGTAAATCATTCGCCATCATCAGCGCAGTTATTTCTCCATCATTCACCATCATCAGCACAGTCATCTCTCTGTTTATGTGGTAAGTGATATCTTTTGTACTGCAATGTAACAGGCTAGTGCTAGCATTAAGCTAACCGTGTCCCTTCAGTGGCTTGCCTTGTTTTACTGATGTACTGACGTTACCGATGATTGGGCGATGCAAATGTTGGAGGCGTAACTATTAACGATCCCGGGACTGTTGCGTAACAGTCGGTGTTATGTTGGAATTGACATATAAATCTAGTGTTCTCAAAAGACCACCGAAAAATAGAAGATTTATCCTTATCCTTATATAGATTTATCCTTGATTTCCATAAGAAAGGTGCCCCAAATTGGTGGAAAATCACATCTCAACCATACGCTGTCCAAAGCATTGAACCGCCTTCACGCGGCAAGACAGAACATGTTGTTGGCCTGCACTGCTGGGTCAAACTGCGCTTCCCAAAAACACATTGGGTCAAAACTGACAGAAGAAAACTCTAAGCCTGCTCTAAGCCCTACCCACGGGACGGCTCGACAGTCTCGCACAACGCGAGAGCCTCCGTTTCGCCTGTGTCATTTGGGAGCCGATGAAAACTGCCTCCGACCCGCTGAAGGAAGCCACAACCAGCCCGGCTAGCTCAGTCGGTAGAGCATGAGACTCTTAATCTCAGGGTCGTGGGTTCGAGCCCCACGTTGGGCGCCTCTGTTGGCTCTCTTTCTTCCCAACAGGGTGGCGGGCTCCAGCGTGCCCATTCGCCGCACAGGCTAAGTGGATTTTGCGAGCTCCGGAAACATCTTTCAAAACAGCCTGTTAGTACGTGCGATTCTAATCCCTAACCCTAACCCTTGCTTTTACAACCGTGATCCGGCGGCAGCAGACACACAACGGCTGTCTCTGTGGCGCAATCGGTTAGCGCGTTCGGCTGTTAACCGAAAGGTTGGTGGTTCGAGCCCACCCAGGGACGTGTGAAATGCCGGTGTTTTGCACGCACGCGCGTCAGGTGTCCACTAACGCCTATGCCGTTCTTAGGGTTGCGAGGCACAGCTTTCTCAGGGCGTTTATCCTGTGCACCTTCAATAAGCTGGCTTGTTTTAAAAGAAGTCAGCGGCGGGTGTTTGATGAACATTTTCACCAGCTCGAGTTTGCTGTGGCATGTGGATTCATTCTTTACTGATGATTTGTCTCTAGGGCTCATCTAGTTGACATGGTATCCGCTGACATTCGGCTGAAGGTGCTGATCCACCATCTGCTCTTGGTACGGACTGGATCCGGGGGACTGCAGTGACCATCTGATCGGAATACAGAATGGATCTGGCGGCTACGGTGACCTCAGAATAAGAAGAAACAGACTAATATTAATGTAGATGCAAAAGTTCCATGTTGCCACAGTGTCAGATTGGAGAGGATCTGGTTTTCACAGTCTTGCGTCGATGGCCGTCTAGGTGAAGAGGTCTTCACTGATGATCTGTCTCTGGGGCTCATCCAGCTTGCTACCACCTTGTCGGTTCACATCCATGTAGGTGCACGAAAAGGTCACGACCGTCACCGGTATTCTATCGCAGAGGCAGTGTTGTAGCTTGTGTGGTTTATCTGAGGTGTGATCATTGCTGGTTGAAAACTTTCCCCGATATCCCATCGGGATGATTTGAAACACAGTCAGCTTCGACAGTTTTTGCCGGTCTCTCTGGACGCTTCTTGAAAAAGACAGTTTTGCTTCGTTTTGTTTCCTTTTGTTGGAGTGGCTGGTTGTTGGTCCTCGTCAAAGAGGTGTCTACAGATCATAGCGTGCCGGAGCCAGAAGATTTGTTGTTTTGTCAATATGCTCTCAAGACTTCGCTGCAGGTATCATTAAAGTACAGCACAATTACATCTCACCGCTACCCATCGTAAACAGGTTGGGCCTGTCTGTTCCGGTGGGCTCTCAGTGGTGCTAAATCATCAAATGAAGAGGATGGGATTCAAACCCACACAAACCAAGGTGTGCCCAGCACAACGGATTAGCCTTGCATCGCCTTAACCACTCGACCACCTCGTCACTTTCCGTGGTCCTTTTATTTAACACTCCCGATTCAGACCATCAGCTCATTAGTAGAGCACTCAGTGAACTGAACTGAGTGTGTCAGATAAGGAGGACACTCAAAAAGTGCAGAGTGGGGTCCCCAGGACTACTGCTAACGGAGCCGAACGACGAGGATGGGATTCGAACCCACGCGTGCAGAGCACAATGGATTAGCAGTCCATCGCCTTAACCACTCGGCCACCTCGTCATTTTACGTGGCATTATTTATTTAGCACTCCTGATTCAGATCATCAGTTCATTAGTAGAGAACTCTAAGAACTGAACTGAGTGTGTTAGATAAGGAGGACACACAAAAAGTTTAGCATGGGGTCCCCAGGACCTGGATTAAGGTCCAGTGCTGAAGGAACCGAACGACAAGAATGGGATTCCAACCATTGCACAGAGCACAATGGATTAGCAGTCCATCGCTTTAACCACTCGGCCACCCCTTGCTGACCGAGACAGGCCATGCTGCGGACCTTTTCAGCTGCTGCTGCCGTGCTTTCAGCAGGCTGTTTTGAGCACAGAGGGAATAGTGAATGAGCCGTCTTTTACACACCTCTAATCTGTTCCGTGGAAACACGGTGCAGCAACCCGTGCCAGGAGACTGTTTGTGCGTCATGTTTAAAGCTTGCTGCCACCTTGTCGGTTCACATCCACGTAGGTGCACGAAAAGGTCACGACCGTCGCTGGCATTCTTTCGCAGAGGCAATATTGTAGCCTATGAGGTTTATCCGAGGCGCGATCATTGCTGGTTGAAAACTTTACCCAATACCCCGCCAGGATGACTTGAAATACAGTTAGCTTTGGCAATTTTTGCTAGCCTCTCTGGAGGCTTAGAGTTTTGTTGAGAAATATAGCCTTGTTTCGTTTAGGTTTTTTTTTCCTCGCCAAAAAGCTGTCTACTGATGATAGAGCGCCAGAGCCAGAAGGCTTGTTGTTTTGTCAATATGTTCTCAAGACAGGTATCGTTAAACTGCAGCGCAATTACAGATCAACCCGTTGCATTGGCGCTAAAGCTTCCAATGCGTGTCGAGCACAATGTATTAGCCTTCCACCGCCTTAACCACTGGACCACCTCGTCATCTTGCGGGGTTTCTTTATTTAACACTCCTGATTCATGTGCATGTGGATGCATTCTTTGTCTTTTCTTTCAGCCGCCGAGGGCCTGTTTTCCACTGAGGCCCTGCGCCAAACTCCCTATGAGACACAATCGAACGTTAGTAGTAACCTCCGATTACGGCCGAATGTGGATTCTGCTCGGACGACGGGGCACCGATACATCCTTTGTAGCTTTAGCTTATTAGCCAAACGCTACACCAGTTTGCCTTTTCCCTTGAAATCATCCTTGATTTCCATAAGAAAGGTGCCCCAAATTGGTGGAAAATCACAACTCAACCATACGCTGTCCAAAGCATTGAACCGCCTTCACGCGGCAAAACAGAACATGTTGTTGGCCCGCACTGCTGGGTCAAACTGCGCTTCCCAAAAACAGATTGGGTCAAAACTGACAGAAGAAATCTCTAAGCCTGCTTTAAGCCCTACCCACGGGACGGGTTGACAGTCTCGCACAACGCGAGAGCCTCAGTTTCGCCTGTGTAATTTGGGGGCCGATGAAAACTGCATCCGACTAAAATTAAAAAAAAAATTTTAGGACTCTAATGATGTTTCAGATGTAACTTTTCTCATCTCTGTTGTTAGGTTGTCACCATCTCTGAGACTCAAAGTGTCAGAAGTCGCCTAAGCTGGTTTTGCAAAATGGAGGTCAAGATTATACTTTCAGGGATCATTTCTATAGTTTTTAGCTAGGAAATGTGTTTCAAAAGTGTAGTGTCTCCCAAACTACGATGATGAGCTTTGATACTCTTTACTGAGCGTGAATCGGGTGTGGAGTAGTTGTTTATTTCATATGTTCCACACCATTGATGAACGTTCTGTGTGGCGTTTATGCAGCATAGAAGAAGAGAGTATGATCAGAGTGGTCTTTGAAAATTGTAAATATCAGATTAAAAATCTTGTGAGTAGTTGCGATCGATTGAACATCGGATATGATTCTGTTTGTAATTAATTGTTTAGCTCATAATTGGTGTATATCTGATGAAACTACTTTTTTTTTTTTTTTTTTACATTTTTGGTGGTGGGTGTCACCATCCTTGAGATTCAGAATGTCAGGATAAGATGTCAGCTGGTTCTATCAACTTAAAGTTGCCATAAAATGCATTGAGAGAATATTTTAATTTGTTCTTTGATATCTACATAGAAGGTATATGGCATAGGAAAGGGCAAACAATCTCCAGAAACGGTTTTACAGGACCATTTACAACCCTAGGATTTGTCCCTAGAATGAAATGCTCTGTTATTGCCTTTTTTGGAAGCTTCATGAATATTAATGAGCTCTGCTCCAATTGGCTGTTTCACAGAGCTGCTCATCTCTATAGCTGGCACATTGATAAAAAATATATATTTAATTAGGAGCTCTAGCCGCTTTTAATATGTGGTTTGTTGAATCTGCCGTTTTGAATCGCAGACATTTTAGTCTCATTACTGTGATCCATGTGCTCTGTGTAAAGTTATAATGCAGAGGGAGCTCTTCTTACCACACAAGTTCAGCTGCTTCTCGGTGATACTCTGGATCTGTAAATCATTCGCCATCATCAGCGCAGTTATTTCTCCATCATTCACCATCATCAGCACAGTCATCTCTCTGTTTATGTGGTAAGTGATATCTTTTGTACTGCAATGTAACAGGCTAGTGCTAGCATTAAGCTAACCGTGTCCCTTCAGTGGCTTGCCTTGTTTTACTGATGTACTGACGTTACCGATGATTGGGCGATGCAAATGTTGGAGGCGTAACTATTAACGATCCCGGGACTGTTGCGTAACAGTCGGTGTTATGTTGGAATTGACATATAAATCTAGTGTTCTCAAAAGACCACCGAAAAATAGAAGATTTATCCTTATCCTTATATAGATTTATCCTTGATTTCCATAAGAAAGGTGCCCCAAATTGGTGGAAAATCACATCTCAACCATACGCTGTCCAAAGCATTGAACCGCCTTCACGCGGCAAGACAGAACATGTTGTTGGCCTGCACTGCTGGGTCAAACTGCGCTTCCCAAAAACACATTGGGTCAAAACTGACAGAAGAAAACTCTAAGCCTGCTCTAAGCCCTACCCACGGGACGGCTCGACAGTCTCGCACAACGCGAGAGCCTCCGTTTCGCCTGTGTCATTTGGGAGCCGATGAAAACTGCCTCCGACCCGGTGAAGGAAGCCACAACCAGCCCGGCTAGCTCAGTCGGTAGAGCATGAGACTCTTAATCTCAGGGTCGTGGGTTCGAGCCCCACGTTGGGCGCCTCTGTTGGCTCTCTTTCTTCCCAACAGGGTGGCGGGCTCCAGCGTGCCCATTCGCCGCACAGGCTAAGTGGATTTTGCGAGCTCCGGAAACATCTTTCAAAACAGCCTGTTAGTACGTGCGATTCTTATCCCTAACCCTAACCCTTGCTTTTACAACCGTGATCCGGCGGCAGCAGACACACAACGGCTGTCTCTGTGGCGCAATCGGTTAGCGCGTTCGGCTGTTAACCGAAAGGTTGGTGGTTCGAGCCCACCCAGGGACGTGTGAAATGCCGGTGTTTTGCACGCACGCGCGTCAGGTGTCCACTAACGCCTATGCCGTTCTTAGGGTTGCGAGGCACAGCTTTCTCAGGGCGTTTATCCTGTGCACCTTCAATAAGCTGGCTTGTTTTAAAAGAAGTCAGCGGCGGGTGTTTGATGAACATTTTCACCAGCTCGAGTTTGCTGTGGCATGTGGATTCATTCTTTACTGATGATTTGTCTCTAGGGCTCATCTAGTTGACATGGTATCCGCTGACATTCGGCTGAAGGTGCTGATCCACCATCTGCTCTTGGTACGGACTGGATCCGGGGGACTGCAGTGACCATCTGATCGGAATACAGAATGGATCTGGCGGCTACGGTGACCTCAGAATAAGAAGAAACAGACTAATATTAATGTAGATGCAAAAGTTCCATGTTGCCACAGTGTCAGATTGGAGAGGATCTGGTTTTCACAGTCTTGCGTCGATGGCCGTCTAGGTGAAGAGGTCTTCACTGATGATCTGTCTCTGGGGCTCATCCAGCTTGCTACCACCTTGTCGGTTCACATCCACGTAGGTGCACGAAAAGGTCACGACCGTCACCGGTATTCTATCGCAGAGGCAGTGTTGTAGCTTGTGTGGTTTATCTGAGGTGTGATCATTGCTGGTTGAAAACTTTCCCCGATATCCCATCGGGATGATTTGAAATACAGTCAGCTTCGACAGTTTTTGCCGGTCTCTCTGGACGCTTCTTGAAAAAGACAGTTTTGCTTCGTTTTGTTTCCTTTTGTTGGAGTGGCTGGTTGTTGGTCCTCGTCAAAGAGGTGTCTACAGATCATAGCGTGCCGGAGCCAGAAGATTTGTTGTTTTGTCAATATGCTCTCAAGACTTCGCTGCAGGTATCATTAAAGTACAGCACAATTACAGCTCACCGCTACCCATCGTAAACAGGTTGGGCCTGTCTGTTCCGGTGGGCTCTCAGTGGTGCTAAATCATCAAATGAAGAGGATGGGATTCAAACCCACACAAACCAAGGTGTGCCCAGCACAACGGATTAGCCTTGCATCGCCTTAACCACTCGACCACCTCGTCACTTTCCGTGGTCCTTTTATTTAACACTCCCGATTCAGACCATCAGCTCATTAGTAGAGCACTCAGTGAACTGAACTGAGTGTGTCAGATAAGGAGGACACTCAAAAAGTGCAGAGTGGGGTCCCCAGGACTACTGCTAACGGAGCCGAACGACGAGGATGGGATTCGAACCCACGCGTGCAGAGCACAATGGATTAGCAGTCCATCGCCTTAACCACTCGGCCACCTCGTCATTTTACGTGGCATTTTTTATTTAGCACTCCTGATTCAGATCATCAGTTCATTAGTAGAGAACTCTAAGAACTGAACTGAGTGTGTTAGATAAGGAGGACACACAAAAAGTTTAGCATGGGGTCCCCAGGACCTGGATTAAGGTCCAGTGCTGAAGGAACCGAACGACAAGAATGGGATTCCAACCATTGCACAGAGCACAATGGATTAGCAGTCCATCGCTTTAACCACTCGGCCACCCCGTCCCCTTGCTGACCGAGACAGGCCATGCTGCGGACCTTTTCAGCTGCTGCTGCCGTGCTTTCAGCAGGCTGTTTTGAGCACAGAGGGAATAGTGAATGAGCCGTCTTTTACACACCTCTAATCTGTTCCGTGGAAACACGGTGCAGCAACCCGTGCCAGGAGACTGTTTGTGCGTCATGTTTAAAGCTTGCTGCCACCTTGTCGGTTCACATCCACGTAGGTGCACGAAAAGGTCACGACCGTCGCTGGCATTCTTTCGCAGAGGCAATATTGTAGCCTATGAGGTTTATCCGAGGCGCGATCATTGCTGGTTGAAAACTTTACCCAATACCCCGCCAGGATGACTTGAAATACAGTTAGCTTTGGCAATTTTTGCTAGCCTCTCTGGAGGCTTAGAGTTTTGTTGAGAAATATAGCCTTGTTTCGTTTAGGTTTTTTTTTCCTCGCCAAAAAGCTGTCTACTGATGATAGAGCGCCAGAGCCAGAAGGCTTGTTGTTTTGTCAATATGTTCTCAAGACAGGTATCGTTAAACTGCAGCGCAATTACAGATCACCGTTACCCATCGTAAACAGGTTGGTCCTGTCTGGTCCGGTGGGCTCTCAGTGGCGCTAAAGCTTCCAATGCGTGTCGAGCACAATGTATTAGCCTTCCACCGCCTTAACCACTGGACCACCTCGTCATCTTGCGGGGTTTCTTTATTTAACACTCCTGATTCATGTGCATGTGGATGCATTCTTCGTCTTTTCTTTCAGCCGCCGAGGGCCTGTTTTCCACTGAGGCCCTGCGCCAAACTCCCTATGAGACACAATCGAACGTTAGTAGTAACCTCCGATTACGGCCGAATGTGGATTCTGCTCGGACGACGGGGCACCGGTACATCCTTTGTAGCTTTAGCTTATTAGCCAAACGCTACACCAGTTTGCCTTTTCCCTTGAAATCATCCTTGATTTCCATAAGAAAGGTGCCCCAAATTGGTGGAAAATCACAACTCAACCATACGCTGTCCAAAGCATTGAACCGCCTTCACGCGGCAAAACAGAACATGTTGTTGGCCCGCACTGCTGGGTCAAACTGCGCTTCCCAAAAACAGATTGGGTCAAAACTGACAGAAGAAATCTCTAAGCCTGCTTTAAGCCCTACCCACGGGACGGGTTGACAGTCTCGCACAACGCGAGAGCCTCAGTTTCGCCTGTGTAATTTGGGGGCCGATGAAAACTGCATCCGACTAAAATTACAAAAAAATTTTTAGGACTCTAATGATGTTTCAGATGTAACTTTTCTCATCTCTGTTGTTAGGTTGTCACCATCTCTGAGACTCAAAGTGTCAGAAGTCGCCTAAGCTGGTTTTGCAAAATGGAGGTCAAGATTATACTTTCAGAGATCATTTCTATAGTTTTTAACTAAGAAATGTGTTTCAAAAGTGTAGTGTCTCCCAAACTACGATGATGAGCTTTGATACTCTTTACTGAGCGTGAATCGGGTGTGGAGTAGTTGTTTATTTCATATGTTCCACACCATTGATGAACGTTCTGTGTGGCGTTTATGCAGCATAGAAGAAGAGAGTATGATCAGAGTGGTCTTTGAAAATTGTAAATATCAGATTAAAAATCTTGTGAGTAGTTGCGATCGATTGAACATCGGATATGATTCTGTTTGTAATTAATTGTTTAGCTCATAATTGGTGTATATCTGATGAAACTACTTTTTTTTTTTTTTTTTTTTTTTTTTTTTTTTTACATTTTTGGTGGTGGGTGTCACCATCCTTGAGATTCAGAATGTCAGGATAAGATGTCAGCTGGTTCTATCAACTTAAAGTTGCCATAAAATGCATTGAGAGAATATTTTAATTTGTTCTTTGATATCCACATAGAAGGTATATGGCATAGGAAAGGGCAAACAATCTCCAGAAACGGTTTTACAGGACCATTTACAACCCTAGGATTTGTCCCTAGAATGAAATGCTCTGTTATTGCCTTTTTTGGAAGCTTCATGAATATTAATGAGCTCTGCTCCAATTGGCTGTTTCACAGAGCTGCTCATCTCTATAGCTGGCACATTGATAAAAAATATATATTTAATTAGGAGCTCTAGCCGCTTTTAATATGTGGTTTGTTGAATCTGCCGTTTTGAATCGCAGACATTTTAGTCTCATTACTGTGATCCATGTGCTCTGTGTAAAGTTATAATGCAGAGGGAGCTCTTCTTACCACACAAGTTCAGCTGCTTCTCGGTGATACTCTGGATCTGTAAATCATTCGCCATCATCAGCGCAGTTATTTCTCCATCATTCACCATCATCAGCACAGTCATCTCTCTGTTTATGTGGTAAGTGATATCTTTTGTACTGCAATGTAACAGGCTAGTGCTAGCATTAAGCTAACCGTGTCCCTTCAGTGGCTTGCCTTGTTTTACTGATGTACTGACGTTACCGATGATTGGGCGATGCAAATGTTGGAGGCGTAACTATTAACGATCCCGGGACTGTTGCGTAACAGTCGGTGTTATGTTGGAATTGACATATAAATCTAGTGTTCTCAAAAGACCACCGAAAAATAGAAGATTTATCCTTATCCTTATATAGATTTATCCTTGATTTCCATAAGAAAGGTGCCCCAAATTGGTGGAAAATCACATCTCAACCATACGCTGTCCAAAGCATTGAACCGCCTTCACGCGGCAAGACAGAACATGTTGTTGGCCTGCACTGCTGGGTCAAACTGCGCTTCCCAAAAACACATTGGGTCAAAACTGACAGAAGAAAACTCTAAGCCTGCTCTAAGCCCTACCCACGGGACGGCTCGACAGTCTCGCACAACGCGAGAGCCTCCGTTTCGCCTGTGTCATTTGGGAGCCGATGAAAACTGCCTCCGACCCGGTGAAGGAAGCCACAACCAGCCCGGCTAGCTCAGTCGGTAGAGCATGAGACTCTTAATCTCAGGGTCGTGGGTTCGAGCCCCACGTTGGGCACCTCTGTTGGCTCTCTTTCTTCCCAACAGGGTGGCGGGCTCCAGCGTGCCCATTCGCCGCACAGGCTAAGTGGATTTTGCGAGCTCCGGAAACATCTTTCAAAACAGCCTGTTAGTACGTGCGATTCTAATCCCTAACCCTAACCCTTGCTTTTACAACCGTGATCCGGCGGCAGCAGACACACAACGGCTGTCTCTGTGGCGCAATCGGTTAGCGCGTTCGGCTGTTAACCGAAAGGTTGGTGGTTCGAGCCCACCCAGGGACGTGTGAAATGCCGGTGTTTTGCACGCACGCGCGTCAGGTGTCCACTAACGCCTATGCCGTTCTTAGGGTTGCGAGGCACAGCTTTCTCAGGGCGTTTATCCTGTGCACCTTCAATAAGCTGGCTTGTTTTAAAAGAAGTCAGCGGCGGGTGTTTGATGAACATTTTCACCAGCTCGAGTTTGCTGTGGCATGTGGATTCATTCTTTACTGATGATTTGTCTCTAGGGCTCATCTAGTTGACATGGTATCCGCTGACATTCGGCTGAAGGTGCTGATCCACCATCTGCTCTTGGTACGGACTGGATCCGGGGGACTGCAGTGACCATCTGATCGGAATACAGAATGGATCTGGCGGCTACGGTGACCTCAGAATAAGAAGAAACAGACTAATATTAATGTAGATGCAAAAGTTCCATGTTGCCACAGTGTCAGATTGGAGAGGATCTGGTTTTCACAGTCTTGCGTCGATGGCCGTCTAGGTGAAGAGGTCTTCACTGATGATCTGTCTCTGGGGCTCATCCAGCTTGCTACCACCTTGTCGGTTCACATCCACGTAGGTGCACGAAAAGGTCACGACCGTCACCGGTATTCTATCGCAGAGGCAGTGTTGTAGCTTGTGTGGTTTATCTGAGGTGTGATCATTGCTGGTTGAAAACTTTCCCCGATATCCCATCGGGATGATTTGAAATACAGTCAGCTTCGACAGTTTTTGCCGGTCTCTCTGGACGCTTCTTGAAAAAGACAGTTTTGCTTCGTTTTGTTTCCTTTTGTTGGAGTGGCTGGTTGTTGGTCCTCGTCAAAGAGGTGTCTACAGATCATAGCGTGCCGGAGCCAGAAGATTTGTTGTTTTGTCAATATGCTCTCAAGACTTCGCTGCAGGTATCATTAAAGTACAGCACAATTACAGCTCACCGCTACCCATCGTAAACAGGTTGGGCCTGTCTGTTCCGGTGGGCTCTCAGTGGTGCTAAATCATCAAATGAAGAGGATGGGATTCAAACCCACACAAACCAAGGTGTGCCCAGCACAACGGATTAGCCTTGCATCGCCTTAACCACTCGACCACCTCGTCACTTTCCGTGGTCCTTTTATTTAACACTCCCGATTCAGACCATCAGCTCATTAGTAGAGCACTCAGTGAACTGAACTGAGTGTGTCAGATAAGGAGGACACTCAAAAAGTGCAGAGTGGGGTCCCCAGGACTACTGCTAACGGAGCCGAACGACGAGGATGGGATTCGAACCCACGCGTGCAGAGCACAATGGATTAGCAGTCCATCGCCTTAACCACTCGGCCACCTCGTCATTTTACGTGGCATGTTTTATTTAGCACTCCTGATTCAGATCATCATTTCATTAGTAGAGAACTCTAAGAACTGAACTGAGTGTGTTAGATAAGGAGGACACACAAAAAGTTTAGCATGGGGTCCCCAGGACCTGGATTAAGGTCCAGTGCTGAAGGAACCGAACGACAAGAATGGGATTCCAACCATTGCACAGAGCACAATGGATTAGCAGTCCATCGCTTTAACCACTCGGCCACCCCGTCCCCTTGCTGACCGAGACAGGCCATGCTGCGGACCTTTTCAGCTGCTGCTGCCGTGCTTTCAGCAGGCTGTTTTGAGCACAGAGGGAATAGTGAATGAGCCGTCTTTTACACACCTCTAATCTGTTCCGTGGAAACACGGTGCAGCAACCCGTGCCAGGAGACTGTTTGTGCGTCATGTTTAAAGCTTGCTGCCACCTTGTCGGTTCACATCCACGTAGGTGCACGAAAAGGTCACGACCGTCGCTGGCATTCTTTAGCAGAGGCAATATTGTAGCCTATGAGGTTTATCCGAGGCGCGATCATTGCTGGTTGAAAACTTTACCCAATACCCCGCCAGGATGACTTGAAATACAGTTAGCTTTGGCAATTTTTGCTAGCCTCTCTGGAGGCTTAGAGTTTTGTTGAGAAATATAGCCTTGTTTCGTTTAGGTTTTTTTTTCCTCGCCAAAAAGCTGTCTACTGATGATAGAGCGCCAGAGCCAGAAGGCTTGTTGTTTTGTCAATATGTTCTCAAGACAGGTATCGTTAAACTGCAGCGCAATTACAGATCACCGTTACCCATCGTAAACAGGTTGGTCCTGTCTGGTCCGGTGGGCTCTCAGTGGCGCTATAGCTTCCAATGCGTGTCGAGCACAATGTATTAGCCTTGCACCGCCTTAACCACTGGACCACCTCGTCATCTTGCGGGGTTTCTTTATTTAACACTCCTGATTCATGTGCATGTGGATGCATTCTTCGTCTTTTCTTTCAGCCGCCGAGGGCCTGTTTTCCACTGAGGCCCTGCGCCAAACTCCCTATGAGACACAATCGAACGTTAGTAGTAACCTCCGATTACGGCCGAATGTGGATTCTGCTCGGACGACGGGGCACCGGTACATCCTTTGTAGCTTTAGCTTATTAGCCAAACGCTACACCAGTTTGCCATTTCCCTTGAAATCATCCTTGATTTCCATAAGAAAGGTGCCCCAAATTGGTGGAAAATCACAACTCAACCATACGCTGTCCAAAGCATTGAACCGCCTTCACGCGGCAAAACAGAACATGTTGTTGGCCCGCACTGCTGGGTCAAACTGCGCTTCCCAAAAACAGATTGGGTCAAAACTGACAGAAGAAATCTCTAAGCCTGCTTTAAGCCCTACCCACGGGACGGGTTGACAGTCTCGCACAACGCGAGAGCCTCAGTTTCGCCTGTGTAATTTGGGGGCCGATGAAAACTGCATCCGACTAAAATTACAAAAAAATTTTTAGGACTCTAATGATGTTTCAGATGTAACTTTTCTCATCTCTGTTGTTAGGTTGTCACCATCTCTGAGACTCAAAGTGTCAGAAGTCGCCTAAGCTGGTTTTGCAAAATGGAGGTCAAGATTATACTTTCAGGGATCATTTCTATAGTTTTTAACTAGGAAATGTGTTTCAAAAGTGTAGTGTCTCCCAAACTACGATGATGAGCTTTGATGCTCTTTACTGAGCGTGAATCGGGTGTGGAGTAGTTGTTTATTTCATATGTTCCACACCATTGATGAACGTTCTGTGTGGCGTTTATGCAGCATAGAAGAAGAGAGTATGATCAGAGTGGTCTTTGAAAATTGTAAATATCAGATTAAAAATCTTGTGAGTAGTTGCGATCGATTGAACATCGGATATGATTCTGTTTGTAATTAATTGTTTAGCTCATAATTGGTGTATATCTGATGAAACTACTTTTTTTTTTTTTTTTTTTTTTTTTTTTTACATTTTTGGTGGTGGGTGTCACCATCCTTGAGATTCAGAATGTCAGGATAAGATGTCAGCTGGTTCTATCAACTTAAAGTTGCCATAAAATGCATTGAGAGAATATTTTAATTTGTTCTTTGATGTCTACATAGAAGGTATATGGCATAGGAAAGGGCAAACAATCTCCAGAAACGGTTTTACAGGACCATTTACAACCCTAGGATTTGTCCCTAGAATGAAATGCTCTGTTATTGCCTTTTTTGGAAGCTTCATGAATATTAATGAGCTCTGCTCCAATTGGCTGTTTCACAGAGCTGCTCATCTCTATAGCTGGCACATTGATAAAAAATATATATTTAATTTGGAGCTCTAGCCGCTTTTAATATGTGGTTTGTTGAATCTGCCGTTTTGAATCGCAGACATTTTAGTCTCATTACTGTGATCCATGTGCTCTGTGTAAAGTTATAATGCAGAGGGAGCTCTTCTTACCACACAAGTTCAGCTGCTTCTCGGTGATACTCTGGATCTGTAAATCATTCGCCATCATCAGCGCAGTTATTTCTCCATCATTCACCATCATCAGCACAGTCATCTCTCTGTTTATGTGGTAAGTGATATCTTTTGTACTGCAATGTAACAGGCTAGTGCTAGCATTAAGCTAACCGTGTCCCTTCAGTGGCTTGCCTTGTTTTACTGATGTACTGACGTTACCGATGATTGGGCGATGCAAATGTTGGAGGCGTAACTATTAACGATCCCGGGACTGTTGCGTAACAGTCGGTGTTATGTTGGAATTGACATATAAATCTAGTGTTCTCAAAAGACCACCGAAAAATAGAAGATTTATCCTTATCCTTATATAGATTTATCCTTGATTTCCATAAGAAAGGTGCCCCAAATTGGTGGAAAATCACATCTCAACCATACGCTGTCCAAAGCATTGAACCGCCTTCACGCGGCAAGACAGAACATGTTGTTGGCCTGCACTGCTGGGTCAAACTGCGCTTCCCAAAAACACATTGGGTCAAAACTGACAGAAGAAAACTCTAAGCCTGCTCTAAGCCCTACCCACGGGACGGCTCGACAGTCTCGCACAACGCGAGAGCCTCCGTTTCGCCTGTGTCATTTGGGAGCCGATGAAAACTGCCTCCGACCCGGTGAAGGAAGCCACAACCAGCCCGGCTAGCTCAGTCGGTAGAGCATGAGACTCTTAATCTCAGGGTCGTGGGTTCGAGCCCCACGTTGGGCGCCTCTGTTGGCTCTCTTTCTTCCCAACAGGGTGGCGGGCTCCAGCGTGCCCATTCGCCGCACAGGCTAAGTGGATTTTGCGAGCTCCGGAAACATCTTTCAAAACAGCCTGTTAGTACGTGCGATTCTTATCCCTAACCCTAACCCTTGCTTTTACAACCGTGATCCGGCGGCAGCAGACACACAACGGCTGTCTCTGTGGCGCAATCGGTTAGCGCGTTCGGCTGTTAACCGAAAGGTTGGTGGTTCGAGCCCACCCAGGGACGTGTGAAATGCCGGTGTTTTGCACGCACGCGCGTCAGGTGTCCACTAACGCCTATGCCGTTCTTAGGGTTGCGAGGCACAGCTTTCTCAGGGCGTTTATCCTGTGCACCTTCAATAAGCTGGCTTGTTTTAAAAGAAGTCAGCGGCGGGTGTTTGATGAACATTTTCACCAGCTCGAGTTTGCTGTGGCATGTGGATTCATTCTTTACTGATGATTTGTCTCTAGGGCTCATCTAGTTGACATGGTATCCGCTGACATTCGGCTGAAGGTGCTGATCCACCATCTGCTCTTGGTACGGACTGGATCCGGGGGACTGCAGTGACCATCTGATCGGAATACAGAATGGATCTGGCGGCTACGGTGACCTCAGAATAAGAAGAAACAGACTAATATTAATGTAGATGCAAAAGTTCCATGTTGCCACAGTGTCAGATTGGAGAGGATCTGGTTTTCACAGTCTTGCGTCGATGGCCGTCTAGGTGAAGAGGTCTTCACTGATGATCTGTCTCTGGGGCTCATCCAGCTTGCTACCACCTTGTCGGTTCACATCCACGTAGGTGCACGAAAAGGTCACGACCGTCACCGGTATTCTATCGCAGAGGCAGTGTTGTAGCTTGTGTGGTTTATCTGAGGTGTGATCATTGCTGGTTGAAAACTTTCCCCGATATCCCATCGGGATGATTTGAAATACAGTCAGCTTCGACAGTTTTTGCCGGTCTCTCTGGACGCTTCTTGAAAAAGACAGTTTTGCTTCGTTTTGTTTCCTTTTGTTGGAGTGGCTGGTTGTTGGTCCTCGTCAAAGAGGTGTCTACAGATCATAGCGTGCCGGAGCCAGAAGATTTGTTGTTTTGTCAATATGCTCTCAAGACTTCGCTGCAGGTATCATTAAAGTACAGCACAATTACAGCTCACCGCTACCCATCGTAAACAGGTTGGGCCTGTCTGTTCCGGTGGGCTCTCAGTGGTGCTAAATCATCAAATGAAGAGGATGGGATTCAAACCCACACAAACCAAGGTGTGCCCAGCACAACGGATTAGCCTTGCATCGCCTTAACCACTCGACCACCTCGTCACTTTCCGTGGTCCTTTTATTTAACACTCCCGATTCAGACCATCAGCTCATTAGTAGAGCACTCAGTGAACTGAACTGAGTGTGTCAGATAAGGAGGACACTCAAAAAGTGCAGAGTGGGGTCCCCAGGACTACTGCTAACGGAGCCGAACGACGAGGATGGGATTCGAACCCACGCGTGCAGAGCACAATGGATTAGCAGTCCATCGCCTTAACCACTCGGCCACCTCGTCATTTTACGTGGCATTTTTTATTTAGCACTCCTGATTCAGATCATCAGTTCATTAGTAGAGAACTCTAAGAACTGAACTGAGTGTGTTAGATAAGGAGGACACACAAAAAGTTTAGCATGGGGTCCCCAGGACCTGGATTAAGGTCCAGTGCTGAAGGAACCGAACGACAAGAATGGGATTCCAACCATTGCACAGAGCACAATGGATTAGCAGTCCATCGCTTTAACCACTCGGCCACCCCGTCCCCTTGCTGACCGAGACAGGCCATGCTGCGGACCTTTTCAGCTGCTGCTGCCGTGCTTTCAGCAGGCTGTTTTGAGCACAGAGGGAATAGTGAATGAGCCGTCTTTTACACACCTCTAATCTGTTCCGTGGAAACACGGTGCAGCAACCCGTGCCAGGAGACTGTTTGTGCGTCATGTTTAAAGCTTGCTGCCACCTTGTCGGTTCACATCCACGTAGGTGCACGAAAAGGTCACGACCGTCGCTGGCATTCTTTCGCAGAGGCAATATTGTAGCCTATGAGGTTTATCCGAGGCGCGATCATTGCTGGTTGAAAACTTTACCCAATACCCCGCCAGGATGACTTGAAATACAGTTAGCTTTGGCAATTTTTGCTAGCCTCTCTGGAGGCTTAGAGTTTTGTTGAGAAATATAGCCTTGTTTCGTTTAGGTTTTTTTTTCCTCGCCAAAAAGCTGTCTACTGATGATAGAGCGCCAGAGCCAGAAGGCTTGTTGTTTTGTCAATATGTTCTCAAGACAGGTATCGTTAAACTGCAGCGCAATTACAGATCACCGTTACCCATCGTAAACAGGTTGGTCCTGTCTGGTCCGGTGGGCTCTCAGTGGCGCTAAAGCTTCCAATGCGTGTCGAGCACAATGTATTAGCCTTCCACCGCCTTAACCACTGGACCACCTCGTCATCTTGCGGGGTTTCTTTATTTAACACTCCTGATTCATGTGCATGTGGATGCATTCTTCGTCTTTTCTTTCAGCCGCCGAGGGCCTGTTTTCCACTGAGGCCCTGCGCCAAACTCCCTATGAGACACAATCGAACGTTAGTAGTAACCTCCGATTACGGCCGAATGTGGATTCTGCTCGGACGACGGGGCACCGGTACATCCTTTGTAGCTTTAGCTTATTAGCCAAACGCTACACCAGTTTGCCTTTTCCCTTGAAATCATCCTTGATTTCCATAAGAAAGGTGCCCCAAATTGGTGGAAAATCACAACTCAACCATACGCTGTCCAAAGCATTGAACCGCCTTCACGCGGCAAAACAGAACATGTTGTTGGCCCGCACTGCTGGGTCAAACTGCGCTTCCCAAAAACAGATTGGGTCAAAACTGACAGAAGAAATCTCTAAGCCTGCTTTAAGCCCTACCCACGGGACGGGTTGACAGTCTCGCACAACGCGAGAGCCTCAGTTTCGCCTGTGTAATTTGGGGGCCGATGAAAACTGCATCCGACTAAAATTACAAAAAAATTTTTAGGACTCTAATGATGTTTCAGATGTAACTTTTCTCATCTCTGTTGTTAGGTTGTCACCATCTCTGAGACTCAAAGTGTCAGAAGTCGCCTAAGCTGGTTTTGCAAAATGGAGGTCAAGATTATACTTTCAGGGATCATTTCTATAGTTTTTAACTAGGAAATGTGTTTCAAAAGTGTAGTGTCTCCCAAACTACGATGATGAGCTTTGATACTCTTTACTGAGCGTGAATCGGGTGTGGAGTAGTTGTTTATTTCATATGTTCCACACCATTGATGAACGTTCTGTGTGGCGTTTATGCAGCATAGAAGAAGAGAGTATGATCAGAGTGGTCTTTGAAAATTGTAAATATCAGATTAAAAATCTTGTGAGTAGTTGCGATCGATTGAACATCGGATATGATTCTGTTTGTAATTAATTGTTTAGCTCATAATTGGTGTATATCTGATGAAACTACTTTTTTTTTTTTTTTTTTTTTTTTTTACATTTTTGGTGGTGGGTGTCACCATCCTTGAGATTCAGAATGTCAGGATAAGATGTCAGCTGGTTCTATCAACTTAAAGTTGCCATAAAATGCATTGAGAGAATATTTTAATTTGTTCTTTGATATCCACATAGAAGGTATATGGCATAGGAAAGGGCAAACAATCTCCAGAAACGGTTTTACAGGACCATTTACAACCCTAGGATTTGTCCCTAGAATGAAATGCTCTGTTATTGCCTTTTTTGGAAGCTTCATGAATATTAATGAGCTCTTCTCCAATTGGCTGTTTCACAGAGCTGCTCATCTCTATAGCTGGCACATTGATAAAAAATATATATTTAATTAGGAGCTCTAGCCGCTTTTAATATGTGGTTTGTTGAATCTGCCGTTTTGAATCGCAGACATTTTAGTCTCATTACTGTGATCCATGTGCTCTGTGTAAAGTTATAATGCAGAGGGAGCTCTTCTTACCACACAAGTTCAGCTGCTTCTCGGTGATACTCTGGATCTGTAAATCATTCGCCATCATCAGCGCAGTTATTTCTCCATCATTCACCATCATCAGCACAGTCATCTCTCTGTTTATGTGGTAAGTGATATCTTTTGTACTGCAATGTAACAGGCTAGTGCTAGCATTAAGCTAACCGTGTCCCTTCAGTGGCTTGCCTTGTTTTACTGATGTACTGACGTTACCGATGATTGGGCGATGCAAATGTTGGAGGCGTAACTATTAACGATCCCGGGACTGTTGCGTAACAGTCGGTGTTATGTTGGAATTGACATATAAATCTAGTGTTCTCAAAAGACCACCGAAAAATAGAAGATTTATCCTTATCCTTATATAGATTTATCCTTGATTTCCATAAGAAAGGTGCCCCAAATTGGTGGAAAATCACATCTCAACCATACGCTGTCCAAAGCATTGAACCGCCTTCACGCGGCAAGACAGAACATGTTGTTGGCCTGCACTGCTGGGTCAAACTGCGCTTCCCAAAAACACATTGGGTCAAAACTGACAGAAGAAAACTCTAAGCCTGCTCTAAGCCCTACCCACGGGACGGCTCGACAGTCTCGCACAACGCGAGAGCCTCCGTTTCGCCTGTGTCATTTGGGAGCCGATGAAAACTGCCTCCGACCCGGTGAAGGAAGCCACAACCAGCCCGGCTAGCTCAGTCGGTAGAGCATGAGACTCTTAATCTCAGGGTCGTGGGTTCGAGCCCCACGTTGGGCACCTCTGTTGGCTCTCTTTCTTCCCAACAGGGTGGCGGGCTCCAGCGTGCCCATTCGCCGCACAGGCTAAGTGGATTTTGCGAGCTCCGGAAACATCTTTCAAAACAGCCTGTTAGTACGTGCGATTCTAATCCCTAACCCTAACCCTTGCTTTTACAACCGTGATCCGGCGGCAGCAGACACACAACGGCTGTCTCTGTGGCGCAATCGGTTAGCGCGTTCGGCTGTTAACCGAAAGGTTGGTGGTTCGAGCCCACCCAGGGACGTGTGAAATGCCGGTGTTTTGCACGCACGCGCGTCAGGTGTCCACTAACGCCTATGCCGTTCTTAGGGTTGCGAGGCACAGCTTTCTCAGGGCGTTTATCCTGTGCACCTTCAATAAGCTGGCTTGTTTTAAAAGAAGTCAGCGGCGGGTGTTTGATGAACATTTTCACCAGCTCGAGTTTGCTGTGGCATGTGGATTCATTCTTTACTGATGATTTGTCTCTAGGGCTCATCTAGTTGACATGGTATCCGCTGACATTCGGCTGAAGGTGCTGATCCACCATCTGCTCTTGGTACGGACTGGATCCGGGGGACTGCAGTGACCATCTGATCGGAATACAGAATGGATCTGGCGGCTACGGTGACCTCAGAATAAGAAGAAACAGACTAATATTAATGTAGATGCAAAAGTTCCATGTTGCCACAGTGTCAGATTGGAGAGGATCTGGTTTTCACAGTCTTGCGTCGATGGCCGTCTAGGTGAAGAGGTCTTCACTGATGATCTGTCTCTGGGGCTCATCCAGCTTGCTACCACCTTGTCGGTTCACATCCACGTAGGTGCACGAAAAGGTCACGACCGTCACCGGTATTCTATCGCAGAGGCAGTGTTGTAGCTTGTGTGGTTTATCTGAGGTGTGATCATTGCTGGTTGAAAACTTTCCCCGATATCCCATCGGGATGATTTGAAATACAGTCAGCTTCGACAGTTTTTGCCGGTCTCTCTGGACGCTTCTTGAAAAAGACAGTTTTGCTTCGTTTTGTTTCCTTTTGTTGGAGTGGCTGGTTGTTGGTCCTCGTCAAAGAGGTGTCTACAGATCATAGCGTGCCGGAGCCAGAAGATTTGTTGTTTTGTCAATATGCTCTCAAGACTTCGCTGCAGGTATCATTAAAGTACAGCACAATTACAGCTCACCGCTACCCATCGTAAACAGGTTGGGCCTGTCTGTTCCGGTGGGCTCTCAGTGGTGCTAAATCATCAAATGAAGAGGATGGGATTCAAACCCACACAAACCAAGGTGTGCCCAGCACAACGGATTAGCCTTGCATCGCCTTAACCACTCGACCACCTCGTCACTTTCCGTGGTCCTTTTATTTAACACTCCCGATTCAGACCATCAGCTCATTAGTAGAGCACTCAGTGAACTGAACTGAGTGTGTCAGATAAGGAGGACACTCAAAAAGTGCAGAGTGGGGTCCCCAAGACTACTGCTAACGGAGCCGAACGACGAGGATGGGATTCGAACCCACGCGTGCAGAGCACAATGGATTAGCAGTCCATCGCCTTAACCACTCGGCCACCTCGTCATTTTACGTGGCATTTTTTATTTAGCACTCCTGATTCAGATCATCAGTTCATTAGTAGAGAACTCTAAGAACTGAACTGAGTGTGTTAGATAAGGAGGACACACAAAAAGTTTAGCATGGGGTCCCCAGGACCTGGATTAAGGTCCAGTGCTGAAGGAACCGAACGACAAGAATGGGATTCCAACCATTGCACAGAGCACAATGGATTAGCAGTCCATCGCTTTAACCACTCGGCCACCCCGTCCCCTTGCTGACCGAGACAGGCCATGCTGCGGACCTTTTCAGCTGCTGCTGCCGTGCTTTCAGCAGGCTGTTTTGAGCACAGAGGGAATAGTGAATGAGCCGTCTTTTACACACCTCTAATCTGTTCCGTGGAAACACGGTGCAGCAACCCGTGCCAGGAGACTGTTTGTGCGTCATGTTTAAAGCTTGCTGCCACCTTGTCGGTTCACATCCACGTAGGTGCACGAAAAGGTCACGACCGTCGCTGGCATTCTTTCGCAGAGGCAATATTGTAGCCTATGAGGTTTATCCGAGGCGCGATCATTGCTGGTTGAAAACTTTACCCAATACCCCGCCAGGATGACTTGAAATACAGTTAGCTTTGGCAATTTTTGCTAGCCTCTCTGGAGGCTTAGAGTTTTGTTGAGAAATATAGCCTTGTTTCGTTTAGGTTTTTTTTTCCTCGCCAAAAAGCTGTCTACTGATGATAGAGCGCCAGAGCCAGAAGGCTTGTTGTTTTGTCAATATGTTCTCAAGACAGGTATCGTTAAACTGCAGCGCAATTACAGATCACCGTTACCCATCGTAAACAGGTTGGTCCTGTCTGGTCCGGTGGGCTCTCAGTGGCGCTAAAGCTTCCAATGCGTGTCGAGCACAATGTATTAGCCTTCCACCGCCTTAACCACTGGACCACCTCGTCATCTTGCGGGGTTTCTTTATTTAACACTCCTGATTCATGTGCATGTGGATGCATTCTTCGTCTTTTCTTTCAGCCGCCGAGGGCCTGTTTTCCACTGAGGCCCTGCGCCAAACTCCCTATGAGACACAATCGAACGTTAGTAGTAACCTCCGATTACGGCCGAATGTGGATTCTGCTCGGACGACGGGGAACCGATACATCCTTTGTAGCTTTAGCTTATTAGCCAAACGCTACACCAGTTTGCCTTTTCCCTTGAAATCATCCTTGATTTCCATAAGAAAGGTGCCCCAAATTGGTGGAAAATCACAACTCAACCATACGCTGTCCAAAGCATTGAACCGCCTTCACGCGGCAAAACAGAACATGTTGTTGGCCCGCACTGCTGGGTCAAACTGCGCTTCCCAAAAACAGATTGGGTCAAAACTGACAGAAGAAATCTCTAAGCCTGCTTTAAGCCCTACCCACGGGACGGGTTGACAGTCTCGCACAACGCGAGAGCCTCAGTTTCGCCTGTGTAATTTGGGGGCCGATGAAAACTGCATCCGACTAAAATTAAAAAAAAAATTTTAGGACTCTAATGATGTTTCAGATGTAACTTTTCTCATCTCTGTTGTTAGGTTGTCACCATCTCTGAGACTCAAAGTGTCAGAAGTCGCCTAAGCTGGTTTTGCAAAATGGAGGTCAAGATTATACTTTCAGGGATCATTTCTATAGTTTTTAGCTAGGAAATGTGTTTCAAAAGTGTAGTGTCTCCCAAACTACGATGATGAGCTTTGATACTCTTTACTGAGCGTGAATTGGGTGTGGAGTAGTTGTTTATTTCATATGTTCCACACCATTGATGAACGTTCTGTGTGGCGTTTATGCAGCATAGAAGAAGAGAGTATGATCAGAGTGGTCTTTGAAAATTGTAAATATCAGATTAAAAATCTTGTGAGTAGTTGCGATCGATTGAACATCGGATATGATTCTGTTTGTAATTAATTGTTTAGCTCATAATTGGTGTATATCTGATGAAACTACTTTTTTTTTTTTTTTTTTACATTTTTGGTGGTGGGTGTCACCATCCTTGAGATTCAGAATGTCAGGATAAGATGTCAGCTGGTTCTATCAACTTAAAGTTGCCATAAAATGCATTGAGAGAATATTTTAATTTGTTCTTTGATATCTACATAGAAGGTATATGGCATAGGAAAGGGCAAACAATCTCCAGAAACGGTTTTACAGGACCATTTACAACCCTAGGATTTGTCCCTAGAATGAAATGCTCTGTTATTGCCTTTTTTGGAAGCTTCATGAATATTAATGAGCTCTGCTCCAATTGGCTGTTTCACAGAGCTGCTCATCTCTATAGCTAGCACATTGATAAAAAATATATATTTAATTAGGAGCTCTAGCCGCTTTTAATATGTGGTTTGTTGAATCTGCCGTTTTGAATCGCAGACATTTTAGTCTCATTACTGTGATCCATGTGCTCTGTGTAAAGTTATAATGCAGAGGGAGCTCTTCTTACCACACAAGTTCAGCTGCTTCTCGGTGATACTCTGGATCTGTAAATCATTCGCCATCATCAGCGCAGTTATTTCTCCATCATTCACCATCATCAGCACAGTCATCTCTCTGTTTATGTGGTAAGTGATATCTTTTGTACTGCAATGTAACAGGCTAGTGCTAGCATTAAGCTAACCGTGTCCCTTCAGTGGCTTGCCTTGTTTTACTGATGTACTGACGTTACCGATGATTGGGCGATGCAAATGTTGGAGGCGTAACTATTAACGATCCCGGGACTGTTGCGTAACAGTCGGTGTTATGTTGGAATTGACATATAAATCTAGTGTTCTCAAAAGACCACCGAAAAATAGAAGATTTATCCTTATCCTTATATAGATTTATCCTTGATTTCCATAAGAAAGGTGCCCCAAATTGGTGGAAAATCACATCTCAACCATACGCTGTCCAAAGCATTGAACCGCCTTCACGCGGCAAGACAGAACATGTTGTTGGCCTGCACTGCTGGGTCAAACTGCGCTTCCCAAAAACACATTGGGTCAAAACTGACAGAAGAAAACTCTAAGCCTGCTCTAAGCCCTACCCACGGGACGGCTCGACAGTCTCGCACAACGCGAGAGCCTCCGTTTCGCCTGTGTCATTTGGGAGCCGATGAAAACTGCCTCCGACCCGCTGAAGGAAGCCACAACCAGCCCGGCTAGCTCAGTCGGTAGAGCATGAGACTCTTAATCTCAGGGTCGTGGGTTCGAGCCCCACGTTGGGCGCCTCTGTTGGCTCTCTTTCTTCCCAACAGGGTGGCGGGCTCCAGCGTGCCCATTCGCCGCACAGGCTAAGTGGATTTTGCGAGCTCCGGAAACATCTTTCAAAACAGCCTGTTAGTACGTGCGATTCTAATCCCTAACCCTAACCCTTGCTTTTACAACCGTGATCCGGCGGCAGCAGACACACAACGGCTGTCTCTGTGGCGCAATCGGTTAGCGCGTTCGGCTGTTAACCGAAAGGTTGGTGGTTCGAGCCCACCCAGGGAAGTGTGAAATGCCGGTGTTTTGCACGCACGCGCGTCAGGTGTCCACTAACGCCTATGCCGTTCTTAGGGTTGCGAGGCACAGCTTTCTCAGGGCGTTTATCCTGTGCACCTTCAATAAGCTGGCTTGTTTTAAAAGAAGTCAGCGGCGGGTGTTTGATGAACATTTTCACCAGCTCGAGTTTGCTGTGGCATGTGGATTCATTCTTTACTGATGATTTGTCTCTAGGGCTCATCTAGTTGACATGGTATCTGCTGACATTCGGCTGAAGGTGCTGATCCACCATCTGCTCTTGGTACGGACTGGATCCAGGGGACTGCAGTGACCATCTGATCGGAATACAGAATGGATCTGGCGGCTACGGTGACCTCAGAGTAAGAAGAAACAGACTAATATTAATGTAGATGCAAAAGTTCCATGTTGCCACAGTGTCAGATTGGAGAGGATCTGGTTTTCACAGTCTTGCGTCGATGGCCGTCTAGGTGAAGAGGTCTTCACTGATGATCTGTCTCTGGGGCTCATCCAGCTTGCTACCACCTTGTCGGTTCACATCCACGTAGGTGCACGAAAAGGTCACGACCGTCACCGGTATTCTATCGCAGAGGCAGTGTTGTAGCTTGTGTGGTTTATCTGAGGTGTGATCATTGCTGGTTGAAAACTTTCCCCGATATCCCATCGGGATGATTTGAAATACAGTCAGATTCGACAGTTTTTGCCGGTCTCTCTGGACGCTTCTTGAAAAAGACAGTTTTGCTTCGTTTTGTTTCCTTTTGTT
This sequence comes from Garra rufa, assembly GCF_049309525.1. NCBI lineage: Eukaryota > Metazoa > Chordata > Actinopteri > Cypriniformes > Cyprinidae > Garra > Garra rufa. The sequence goes on from NC_133361.1 coordinate 97,963,624, forward strand.
GGAGTGGCTGGTTGTTGGTCCTCGTCAAAGAGGTGTCTACAGATCATAGCGTGCCGGAGCCAGAAGATTTGTTGTTTTGTCAATATTCTCTCAAGACTTCGCTGCAGGTATCATTAAAGTACAGCACAATTACAGCTCACCGCTACCCATCGTAAACAGGTTGGGCCTGTCTGTTCCGGTGGGCTCTCAGTGGTGCTAAATCATCAAATGAAGAGGATGGGATTCAAACCCACACAAACCAAGGTGTGCCCAGCACAACGGATTAGCCTTGCATCGCCTTAACCACTCGACCACCTCGTCACTTTCCGTGGTCCTTTTATTTAACACTCCCGATTCAGACCATCAGCTCATTAGTAGAGCACTCAGTGAACTGAACTGAGTGTGTCAGATAAGGAGGACACTCAAAAAGTGCAGAGTGGGGTCCCCAGGACTACTGCTAAAGGAGCCGAACGACAAGGATGGGATTCGAACCCACGCGTGCAGAGCACAATGGATTAGCAGTCCATCGCCTTAACCACTCGGCCACCTCGTCATTTTACGTGGCATTTTTTATTTAGCACTCCTGATTCAGATCATCAGTTCATTAGTAGAGAACTCTAAGAACTGAACTGAGTGTGTTAGATAAGGAGGACACACAAAAAGTTTAGCATGGGGTCCCCAGGACCTGGATTAAGGTCCAGTGCTGAAGGAACCGAACGACAAGAATGGGATTCCAACCATTGCACAGAGCACAATGGATTAGCAGTCCATCGCTTTAACCACTCGGCCACCCCGTCCCCTTGCTGACCGAGACAGGCCATGCTGCGGACCTTTTCAGCTGCTGCTGCCGTGCTTTCAGCAGGCTGTTTTGAGCACAGAGGGAATAGTGAATGAGCCGTCTTTTACACACCTCTAATCTGTTCCGTGGAAACACGGTGCAGCAACCCGTGCCAGGAGACTGTTTGTGCGTCATGTTTAAAGCTTGCTGCCACCTTGTCGGTTCACATCCACGTAGGTGCACGAAAAGGTCACGACCGTCGCTGGCATTCTTTCGCAGAGGCAATATTGTAGCCTATGAGGTTTATCCGAGGCGCGATCATTGCTGGTTGAAAACTTTACCCAATACCCCGCCAGGATGACTTGAAATACAGTTAGCTTTGGCAATTTTTGCTAGCCTCTCTGGAGGCTTAGAGTTTTGTTGAGAAATATAGCCTTGTTTCGTTTAGGTTTTTTTTTCCTCGCCAAAAAGCTGTCTACTGATGATAGAGCGCCAGAGCCAGAAGGCTTGTTGTTTTGTCAATATGTTCTCAAGACAGGTATCGTTAAACTGCAGCGCAATTACAGATCACCTTTACCCATCGTAAACAGGTTGGTCCTGTCTGGTCCGGTGGGCTCTCAGTGGCGCTAAAGCTTCCAATGCGTGTCGAGCACAATGTATTAGCCTTCCACCGCCTTAACCACTGGACCACTTCGTCATCTTGCGGGGTTTCTTTATTTAACACTCCTGATTCATGTGCATGTGGATGCATTCTTCGTCTTTTCTTTCAGCCGCCGAGGGCCTGTTTTCCACTGAGGCCCTGCGCCAAACTCCCTATGAGACACAATCGAACGTTAGTAGTAACCTCCGATTACGGCCGAATGTGGATTCTGCTCGGACGACGGGGCACCGGTACATCCTTTGTAGCTTTAGCTTATTAGCCAAACGCTACACCAGTTTGCCATTTCCCTTGAAATCATCCTTGATTTCCATAAGAAAGGTGCCCCAAATTGGTGGAAAATCACAACTCAACCATACGCTGTCCAAAGCATTGAACCGCCTTCACGCGGCAAAACAGAACATGTTGTTGGCCCGCACTGCTGGGTCAAACTGCGCTTCCCAAAAACAGATTGGGTCAAAACTGACAGAAGAAATCTCTAAGCCTGCTTTAAGCCCTACCCACGGGACGGGTTGACAGTCTCGCACAACGCGAGAGCCTCAGTTTCGCCTGTGTAATTTGGGGGCCGATGAAAACTGCATCCGACTAAAATTACAAAAAAATTTTTAGGACTCTAATGATGTTTCAGATGTAACTTTTCTCATCTCTGTTGTTAGGTTGTCACCATCTCTGAGACTCAAAGTGTCAGAAGTCGCCTAAGCTGGTTTTGCAAAATGGAGGTCAAGATTATACTTTCAGGGATTATTTCTATAGTTTTTAACTAGGAAATGTGTTTCAAAAGTGTAGTGTCTCCCAAACTACGATGATGAGCTTTGATACTCTTTACTGAGCGTGAATCGGGTGTGGAGTAGTTGTTTATTTCATATGTTCCACACCATTGATGAACGTTCTGTGTGGCGTTTATGCAGCATAGAAGAAGAGAGTATGATCAGAGTGGTCTTTGAAAATTGTAAATATCAGATTAAAAATCTTGTGAGTAGTTGCGATCGATTGAACATCGGATATGATTCTGTTTGTAATTAATTGTTTAGCTCATAATTGGTGTATATCTGATGAAACTACTTTTTTTTTTTTTTTTTTTTTTTTTTTTTTTTACATTTTTGGTGGTGGGTGTCACCATCCTTGAGATTCAGAATGTCAGGATAAGATGTCAGCTGGTTCTATCAACTTAAAGTTGCCCTAAAATGCATTGAGAGAATATTTTAATTTGTTCTTTGATGTCTACATAGAAGGTATATGGCATAGGAAAGGGCAAACAATCTCCAGAAACGGTTTTACAGGACCATTTACAACCCTAGGATTTGTCCCTAGAATGAAATGCTCTGTTATTGCCTTTTTTGGAAGCTTCATGAATATTAATGAGCTCTGCTCCAATTGGCTGTTTCACAGAGCTGCTCATCTCTATAGCTAGCACATTGATAAAAAATATATATTTAATTAGGAGCTCTAGCCGCTTTTAATATGTGGTTTGTTGAATCTGCCGTTTTGAATCGCAGACATTTTAGTCTCATTACTGTGATCCATGTGCTCTGTGTAAAGTTATAATGCAGAGGGAGCTCTTCTTACCACACAAGTTCAGCTGCTTCTCGGTGATACTCTGGATCTGTAAATCATTCGCCATCATCAGCGCAGTTATTTCTCCATCATTCACCATCATCAGCACAGTCATCTCTCTGTTTATGTGGTAAGTGATATCTTTTGTACTGCAATGTAACAGGCTAGTGCTAGCATTAAGCTAACCGTGTCCCTTCAGTGGCTTGCCTTGTTTTACTGATGTACTGACGTTACCGATGATTGGGCGATGCAAATGTTGGAGGCGTAACTATTAACGATCCCGGGACTGTTGCGTAACAGTCGGTGTTATGTTGGAATTGACATATAAATCTAGTGTTCTCAAAAGACCACCGAAAAATAGAAGATTTATCCTTATCCTTATATAGATTTATCCTTGATTTCCATAAGAAAGGTGCCCCAAATTGGTGGAAAATCACATCTCAACCATACGCTGTCCAAAGCATTGAACCGCCTTCACGCGGCAAGACAGAACATGTTGTTGGCCTGCACTGCTGGGTCAAACTGCGCTTCCCAAAAACACATTGGGTCAAAACTGACAGAAGAAAACTCTAAGCCTGCTCTAAGCCCTACCCACGGGACGGCTCGACAGTCTCGCACAACGCGAGAGCCTCCGTTTCGCCTGTGTCATTTGGGAGCCGATGAAAACTGCCTCCGACCCGCTGAAGGAAGCCACAACCAGCCCGGCTAGCTCAGTCGGTAGAGCATGAGACTCTTAATCTCAGGGTCGTGGGTTCGAGCCCCACGTTGGGCGCCTCTGTTGGCTCTCTTTCTTCCCAACAGGGTGGCGGGCTCCAGCGTGCCCATTCGCCGCACAGGCTAAGTGGATTTTGCGAGCTCCGGAAACATCTTTCAAAACAGCCTGTTAGTACGTGCGATTCTAATCCCTAACCCTAACCCTTGCTTTTACAACCGTGATCCGGCGGCAGCAGACACACAACGGCTGTCTCTGTGGCGCAATCGGTTAGCGCGTTCGGCTGTTAACCGAAAGGTTGGTGGTTCGAGCCCACCCAGGGACGTGTGAAATGCCGGTGTTTTGCACGCACGCGCGTCAGGTGTCCACTAACGCCTATGCCGTTCTTAGGGTTGCGAGGCACAGCTTTCTCAGGGCGTTTATCCTGTGCACCTTCAATAAGCTGGCTTGTTTTAAAAGAAGTCAGCGGCGGGTGTTTGATGAACATTTTCACCAGCTCGAGTTTGCTGTGGCATGTGGATTCATTCTTTACTGATGATTTGTCTCTAGGGCTCATCTAGTTGACATGGTATCTGCTGACATTCGGCTGAAGGTGCTGATCCACCATCTGCTCTTGGTACGGACTGGATCCGGGGGACTGCAGTGACCATCTGATCGGAATACAGAATGGATCTGGCGGCTACGGTGACCTCAGAGTAAGAAGAAACAGACTAATATTAATGTAGATGCAAAAGTTCCATGTTGCCACAGTGTCAGATTGGAGAGGATCTGGTTTTCACAGTCTTGCGTCGATGGCCGTCTAGGTGAAGAGGTCTTCACTGATGATCTGTCTCTGGGGCTCATCCAGCTTGCTACCACCTTGTCGGTTCACATCCACGTAGGTGCACGAAAAGGTCACGACCGTCACCGGTATTCTATCGCAGAGGCAGTGTTGTAGCTTGTGTGGTTTATCTGAGGTGTGATCATTGCTGGTTGAAAACTTTCCCCGATATCCCATCGGGATGATTTGAAATACAGTCAGATTCGACAGTTTTTGCCGGTCTCTCTGGACGCTTCTTGAAAAAGACAGTTTTGCTTCGTTTTGTTTCCTTTTGTTGGAGTGGCTGGTTGTTGGTCCTCGTCAAAGAGGTGTCTACAGATCATAGCGTGCCGGAGCCAGAAGATTTGTTGTTTTGTCAATATGCTCTCAAGACTTCGCTGCAGGTATCATTAAAGTACAGCACAATTACAGCTCACCGCTACCCATCGTAAACAGGTTGGGCCTGTCTGTTCCGGTGGGCTCTCAGTGGTGCTAAATCATCAAATGAAGAGGATGGGATTCAAACCCACACAAACCAAGGTGTGCCCAGCACAACGGATTAGCCTTGCATCGCCTTAACCACTCGACCACCTCGTCACTTTCCGTGGTCCTTTTATTTAACACTCCCGATTCAGACCATCAGCTCATTAGTAGAGCACTCAGTGAACTGAACTGAGTGTGTCAGATAAGGAGGACACTCAAAAAGTGCAGAGTGGGGTCCCCAGGACTACTGCTAAAGGAGCCGAACGACAAGGATGGGATTCGAACCCACGCGTGCAGAGCACAATGGATTAGCAGTCCATCGCCTTAACCACTCGGCCACCTCGTCATTTTACGTGGCATTTTTTATTTAGCACTCCTGATTCAGATCATCAGTTCATTAGTAGAGAACTCTAAGAACTGAACTGAGTGTGTTAGATAAGGAGGACACACAAAAAGTTTAGCATGGGGTCCCCAGGACCTGGATTAAGGTCCAGTGCTGAAGGAACCGAACGACAAGAATGGGATTCCAACCATTGCACAGAGCACAATGGATTAGCAGTCCATCGCTTTAACCACTCGGCCACCCCGTCCCCTTGCTGACCGAGACAGGCCATGCTGCGGACCTTTTCAGCTGCTGCTGCCGTGCTTTCAGCAGGCTGTTTTGAGCACAGAGGGAATAGTGAATGAGCCGTCTTTTACACACCTCTAATCTGTTCCGTGGAAACACGGTGCAGCAACCCGTGCCAGGAGACTGTTTGTGCGTCATGTTTAAAGCTTGCTGCCACCTTGTCGGTTCACATCCACGTAGGTGCACGAAAAGGTCACGACCGTCGCTGGCATTCTTTCGCAGAGGCAATATTGTAGCCTATGAGGTTTATCCGAGGCGCGATCATTGCTGGTTGAAAACTTTACCCAATACCCCGCCAGGATGACTTGAAATACAGTTAGCTTTGGCAATTTTTGCTAGCCTCTCTGGAGGCTTAGAGTTTTGTTGAGAAATATAGCCTTGTTTCGTTTAGGTTTTTTTTTCCTCGCCAAAAAGCTGTCTACTGATGATAGAGCGCCAGAGCCAGAAGGCTTGTTGTTTTGTCAATATGTTCTCAAGACAGGTATCGTTAAACTGCAGCGCAATTACAGATCACCTTTACCCATCGTAAACAGGTTGGTCCTGTCTGGTCCGGTGGGCTCTCAGTGGCGCTAAAGCTTCCAATGCGTGTCGAGCACAATGTATTAGCCTTCCACCGCCTTAACCACTGGACCACTTCGTCATCTTGCGGGGTTTCTTTATTTAACACTCCTGATTCATGTGCATGTGGATGCATTCTTCGTCTTTTCTTTCAGCCGCCGAGGGCCTGTTTTCCACTGAGGCCCTGCGCCAAACTCCCTATGAGACACAATCGAACGTTAGTAGTAACCTCCGATTACGGCCGAATGTGGATTCTGCTCGGACGACGGGGCACCGGTACATCCTTTGTAGCTTTAGCTTATTAGCCAAACGCTACACCAGTTTGCCATTTCCCTTGAAATCATCCTTGATTTCCATAAGAAAGGTGCCCCAAATTGGTGGAAAATCACAACTCAACCATACGCTGTCCAAAGCATTGAACCGCCTTCACGCGGCAAAACAGAACATGTTGTTGGCCCGCACTGCTGGGTCAAACTGCGGTTCCCAAAAACAGATTGGGTCAAAACTGACAGAAGAAATCTCTAAGCCTGCTTTAAGCCCTACCCACGGGACGGGTTGACAGTCTCGCACAACGCGAGAGCCTCAGTTTCGCCTGTGTAATTTGGGGGCCGATGAAAACTGCATCCGACTAAAATTACAAAAAAATTTTTAGGACTCTAATGATGTTTCAGATGTAACTTTTCTCATCTCTGTTGTTAGGTTGTCACCATCTCTGAGACTCAAAGTGTCAGAAGTCGCCTAAGCTGGTTTTGCAAAATGGAGGTCAAGATTATACTTTCAGGGATTATTTCTATAGTTTTTAACTAGGAAATGTGTTTCAAAAGTGTAGTGTCTCCCAAACTACGATGATGAGCTTTGATACTCTTTACTGAGCGTGAATCGGGTGTGGAGTAGTTGTTTATTTCATATGTTCCACACCATTGATGAACGTTCTGTGTGGCGTTTATGCAGCATAGAAGAAGAGAGTATGATCAGAGTGGTCTTTGAAAATTGTAAATATCAGATTAAAAATCTTGTGAGTAGTTGCGATCGATTGAACATCGGATATGATTCTGTTTGTAATTAATTGTTTAGCTCATAATTGGTGTATATCTGATGAAACTACTTTTTTTTTTTTTTTTTTTTTTTTTTTTACATTTTTGGTGGTGGGTGTCACCATCCTTGAGATTCAGAATGTCAGGATAAGATGTCAGCTGGTTCTATCAACTTAAAGTTGCCATAAAATGCATTGAGAGAATATTTTAATTTAGTTTAGTTTAGTTTAGTTTATTTATATAGCACAATAAAACAACGGTCGTTGACCATTGTGCTTTACAACAGCAATAAAAAAGAATAATATAAAAAAAAAAAAAAAAAAAAAACATGAATAAAACAAAAAAAACAGATAACAGATAAATAGAATGAGATAGCACAAGAAGTAGTATATACAGAGGAAAGAAATGCAACAAAGACAAGCTCAAGATGACTCACATATTATAAACTTTTTCTAAAAGGTGAGTTTTAAGTTTTGTTTTAAAAAGAGATTCTGTAGTAATCATCCTGATAGATAAGGGGAGGCTATTCCACAGTTTGGGGCCGACTATGGCAAAAGCCCGGTCTCCCTTTCGTTTTAGCCTAGATCTGGGAACCTTTAACAGTTTCTGATTTGATGACCTTAAACATCTTGCAGCTATGTTAACAGTCACAAGTTCAGATAGGTAAAAAGGTGCCAGATCATTTAAAGCCTTAAAAACAAAAAGTAAAATCTTAAACTCTATTCTAAGATGAACTGGCAACCAGTGCAGAGAGAGTAGGACGGGAGTGATGTGCTCGAATTTACGTGTGCCAGTGAGAAGTCTTGCAGCTGCATTTTGGACTAATTGCAAACGGTTCATATAGGAATGACCCATGCCTATATAAATTGAGTTACAATAGTCCAAACGAGAGAAAATAAATGCATGAATTACTCTCTCAAGCTCAGCAAAGGTTAAAAAACTTTTAACTTTGGCCAGAAGTCTCAAATGAAAAAAACACGATTTAACAACTACATTTACCTGCTTATCAAGTAACAAGGCAGAGTCAAAAACAAAACCTAGGTTTTTAACATATGGTTTTACATAAGCAGCTAAGCTACCCAACACTTGACTTAAACTGCCAGAGAAAGATAACGGTCCAAACACAATTGCCTCAGTTTTACTCTCATTTAAGTGCAAGAAATTTTTGGACATCCAAGCCTTAATGTCAGACAGACAGGCAGTTAAAGCACACAGACCAGCATTATCATTTTGCTTAATGGGCACATATATTTGAGTGTCGTCTGCATAAAAATGAAAAAGTACTCTATGTTTTCTTAAAATTGAGCCCAAAGGCAGCATATATAAAGAAAACAAAATAGGGGCAAGAATAGATCCTTGGGGAACCCCGCACGTCAGATGTGCTTTGGAGGAAGAACATCCATTAACACTAACAGAAAAGGTTCTATTATTCAAATAAGATTTGAACCAATTCAGTGCATGACCTTTAATACCCGCACAGCATTCAAGGCGAGAAATAAGAATGTCATGATCGACCGTATCAAATTTGTTCTTTGATGTCTACATAGAAGGTATATGGCATAGGAAAGGGCAAACAATCTCCAGAAACGGTTTTACAGGACCATTTACAACCCTAGGATTTGTCCCTAGAATGAAATGCTCTGTTATTGCCTTTTTTGGAAGCTTCATGAATATTAATGAGCTCTGCTCCAATTGGCTGTTTCACAGAGCTGCTCATCTCTATAGCTGGCACATTGATAAAAAATATATATTTAATTTGGAGCTCTAGCCGCTTTTAATATGTGGTTTGTTGAATCTGCCGTTTTGAATCGCAGACATTTTAGTCTCATTACTGTGATCCATGTGCTCTGTGTAAAGTTATAATGCAGAGGGAGCTCTTCTTACCACACAAGTTCAGCTGCTTCTCGGTGATACTCTGGATCTGTAAATCATTCGCCATCATCAGCGCAGTTATTTCTCCATCATTCACCATCATCAGCACAGTCATCTCTCTGTTTATGTGGTAAGTGATATCTTTTGTACTGCAATGTAACAGGCTAGTGCTAGCATTAAGCTAACCGTGTCCCTTCAGTGGCTTGCCTTGTTTTACTGATGTACTGACGTTACCGATGATTGGGCGATGCAAATGTTGGAGGCGTAACTATTAACGATCCCGGGACTGTTGCGTAACAGTCGGTGTTATGTTGGAATTGACATATAAATCTAGTGTTCTCAAAAGACCACCGAAAAATAGAAGATTTATCCTTATCCTTATATAGATTTATCCTTGATTTCCATAAGAAAGGTGCCCCAAATTGGTGGAAAATCACATCTCAACCATACGCTGTCCAAAGCATTGAACCGCCTTCACGCGGCAAGACAGAACATGTTGTTGGCCTGCACTGCTGGGTCAAACTGCGCTTCCCAAAAACACATTGGGTCAAAACTGACAGAAGAAAACTCTAAGCCTGCTCTAAGCCCTACCCACGGGACGGCTCGACAGTCTCGCACAACGCGAGAGCCTCCGTTTCGCCTGTGTCATTTGGGAGCCGATGAAAACTGCCTCCGACCCGGTGAAGGAAGCCACAACCAGCCCGGCTAGCTCAGTCGGTAGAGCATGAGACTCTTAATCTCAGGGTCGTGGGTTCGAGCCCCACGTTGGGCGCCTCTGTTGGCTCTCTTTCTTCCCAACAGGGTGGCGGGCTCCAGCGTGCCCATTCGCCGCACAGGCTAAGTGGATTTTGCGAGCTCCGGAAACATCTTTCAAAACAGCCTGTTAGTACGTGCGATTCTTATCCCTAACCCTAACCCTTGCTTTTACAACCGTGATCCGGCGGCAGCAGACACACAACGGCTGTCTCTGTGGCGCAATCGGTTAGCGCGTTCGGCTGTTAACCGAAAGGTTGGTGGTTCGAGCCCACCCAGGGACGTGTGAAATGCCGGTGTTTTGCACGCACGCGCGTCAGGTGTCCACTAACGCCTATGCCGTTCTTAGGGTTGCGAGGCACAGCTTTCTCAGGGCGTTTATCCTGTGCACCTTCAATAAGCTGGCTTGTTTTAAAAGAAGTCAGCGGCGGGTGTTTGATGAACATTTTCACCAGCTCGAGTTTGCTGTGGCATGTGGATTCATTCTTTACTGATGATTTGTCTCTAGGGCTCATCTAGTTGACATGGTATCCGCTGACATTCGGCTGAAGGTGCTGATCCACCATCTGCTCTTGGTACGGACTGGATCCGGGGGACTGCAGTGACCATCTGATCGGAATACAGAATGGATCTGGCGGCTACGGTGACCTCAGAATAAGAAGAAACAGACTAATATTAATGTAGATGCAAAAGTTCCATGTTGCCACAGTGTCAGATTGGAGAGGATCTGGTTTTCACAGTCTTGCGTCGATGGCCGTCTAGGTGAAGAGGTCTTCACTGATGATCTGTCTCTGGGGCTCATCCAGCTTGCTACCACCTTGTCGGTTCACATCCACGTAGGTGCACGAAAAGGTCACGACCGTCACCGGTATTCTATCGCAGAGGCAGTGTTGTAGCTTGTGTGGTTTATCTGAGGTGTGATCATTGCTGGTTGAAAACTTTCCCCGATATCCCATCGGGATGATTTGAAATACAGTCAGCTTCGACAGTTTTTGCCGGTCTCTCTGGACGCTTCTTGAAAAAGACAGTTTTGCTTCGTTTTGTTTCCTTTTGTTGGAGTGGCTGGTTGTTGGTCCTCGTCAAAGAGGTGTCTACAGATCATAGCGTGCCGGAGCCAGAAGATTTGTTGTTTTGTCAATATGCTCTCAAGACTTCGCTGCAGGTATCATTAAAGTACAGCACAATTACAGCTCACCGCTACCCATCGTAAACAGGTTGGGCCTGTCTGTTCCGGTGGGCTCTCAGTGGTGCTAAATCATCAAATGAAGAGGATGGGATTCAAACCCACACAAACCAAGGTGTGCCCAGCACAACGGATTAGCCTTGCATCGCCTTAACCACTCGACCACCTCGTCACTTTCCGTGGTCCTTTTATTTAACACTCCCGATTCAGACCATCAGCTCATTAGTAGAGCACTCAGTGAACTGAACTGAGTGTGTCAGATAAGGAGGACACTCAAAAAGTGCAGAGTGGGGTCCCCAGGACTACTGCTAACGGAGCCGAACGACGAGGATGGGATTCGAACCCACGCGTGCAGAGCACAATGGATTAGCAGTCCATCGCCTTAACCACTCGGCCACCTCGTCATTTTACGTGGCATTTTTTATTTAGCACTCCTGATTCAGATCATCAGTTCATTAGTAGAGAACTCTAAGAACTGAACTGAGTGTGTTAGATAAGGAGGACACACAAAAAGTTTAGCATGGGGTCCCCAGGACCTGGATTAAGGTCCAGTGCTGAAGGAACCGAACGACAAGAATGGGATTCCAACCATTGCACAGAGCACAATGGATTAGCAGTCCATCGCTTTAACCACTCGGCCACCCCGTCCCCTTGCTGACCGAGACAGGCCATGCTGCGGACCTTTTCAGCTGCTGCTGCCGTGCTTTCAGCAGGCTGTTTTGAGCACAGAGGGAATAGTGAATGAGCCGTCTTTTACACACCTCTAATCTGTTCCGTGGAAACACGGTGCAGCAACCCGTGCCAGGAGACTGTTTGTGCGTCATGTTTAAAGCTTGCTGCCACCTTGTCGGTTCACATCCACGTAGGTGCACGAAAAGGTCACGACCGTCGCTGGCATTCTTTCGCAGAGGCAATATTGTAGCCTATGAGGTTTATCCGAGGCGCGATCATTGCTGGTTGAAAACTTTACCCAATACCCCGCCAGGATGACTTGAAATACAGTTAGCTTTGGCAATTTTTGCTAGCCTCTCTGGAGGCTTAGAGTTTTGTTGAGAAATATAGCCTTGTTTCGTTTAGGTTTTTTTTTCCTCGCCAAAAAGCTGTCTACTGATGATAGAGCGCCAGAGCCAGAAGGCTTGTTGTTTTGTCAATATGTTCTCAAGACAGGTATCGTTAAACTGCAGCGCAATTACAGATCACCGTTACCCATCGTAAACAGGTTGGTCCTGTCTGGTCCGGTGGGCTCTCAGTGGCGCTAAAGCTTCCAATGCGTGTCGAGCACAATGTATTAGCCTTCCACCGCCTTAACCACTGGACCACCTCGTCATCTTGCGGGGTTTCTTTATTTAACACTCCTGATTCATGTGCATGTGGATGCATTCTTCGTCTTTTCTTTCAGCCGCCGAGGGCCTGTTTTCCACTGAGGCCCTGCGCCAAACTCCCTATGAGACACAATCGAACGTTAGTAGTAACCTCCGATTACGGCCGAATGTGGATTCTGCTCGGACGACGGGGCACCGGTACATCCTTTGTAGCTTTAGCTTATTAGCCAAACGCTACACCAGTTTGCCTTTTCCCTTGAAATCATCCTTGATTTCCATAAGAAAGGTGCCCCAAATTGGTGGAAAATCACAACTCAACCATACGCTGTCCAAAGCATTGAACCGCCTTCACGCGGCAAAACAGAACATGTTGTTGGCCCGCACTGCTGGGTCAAACTGCGCTTCCCAAAAACAGATTGGGTCAAAACTGACAGAAGAAATCTCTAAGCCTGCTTTAAGCCCTACCCACGGGACGGGTTGACAGTCTCGCACAACGCGAGAGCCTCAGTTTCGCCTGTGTAATTTGGGGGCCGATGAAAACTGCATCCGACTAAAATTACAAAAAAATTTTTAGGACTCTAATGATGTTTCAGATGTAACTTTTCTCATCTCTGTTGTTAGGTTGTCACCATCTCTGAGACTCAAAGTGTCAGAAGTCGCCTAAGCTGGTTTTGCAAAATGGAGGTCAAGATTATACTTTCAGGGATCATTTCTATAGTTTTTAACTAGGAAATGTGTTTCAAAAGTGTAGTGTCTCCCAAACTACGATGATGAGCTTTGATACTCTTTACTGAGCGTGAATCGGGTGTGGAGTAGTTGTTTATTTCATATGTTCCACACCATTGATGAACGTTCTGTGTGGCGTTTATGCAGCATAGAAGAAGAGAGTATGATCAGAGTGGTCTTTGAAAATTGTAAATATCAGATTAAAAATCTTGTGAGTAGTTGCGATCGATTGAACATCGGATATGATTCTGTTTGTAATTAATTGTTTAGCTCATAATTGGTGTATATCTGATGAAACTACTTTTTTTTTTTTTTTTTTTTTTTTTTTTACATTTTTGGTGGTGGGTGTCACCATCCTTGAGATTCAGAATGTCAGGATAAGATGTCAGCTGGTTCTATCAACTTAAAGTTGCCATAAAATGCATTGAGAGAATATTTTAATTTGTTCTTTGATATCCACATAGAAGGTATATGGCATAGGAAAGGGCAAACAATCTCCAGAAACGGTTTTACAGGACCATTTACAACCCTAGGATTTGTCCCTAGAATGAAATGCTCTGTTATTGCCTTTTTTGGAAGCTTCATGAATATTAATGAGCTCTTCTCCAATTGGCTGTTTCACAGAGCTGCTCATCTCTATAGCTGGCACATTGATAAAAAATATATATTTAATTAGGAGCTCTAGCCGCTTTTAATATGTGGTTTGTTGAATCTGCCGTTTTGAATCGCAGACATTTTAGTCTCATTACTGTGATCCATGTGCTCTGTGTAAAGTTATAATGCAGAGGGAGCTCTTCTTACCACACAAGTTCAGCTGCTTCTCGGTGATACTCTGGATCTGTAAATCATTCGCCATCATCAGCGCAGTTATTTCTCCATCATTCACCATCATCAGCACAGTCATCTCTCTGTTTATGTGGTAAGTGATATCTTTTGTACTGCAATGTAACAGGCTAGTGCTAGCATTAAGCTAACCGTGTCCCTTCAGTGGCTTGCCTTGTTTTACTGATGTACTGACGTTACCGATGATTGGGCGATGCAAATGTTGGAGGCGTAACTATTAACGATCCCGGGACTGTTGCGTAACAGTCGGTGTTATGTTGGAATTGACATATAAATCTAGTGTTCTCAAAAGACCACCGAAAAATAGAAGATTTATCCTTATCCTTATATAGATTTATCCTTGATTTCCATAAGAAAGGTGCCCCAAATTGGTGGAAAATCACATCTCAACCATACGCTGTCCAAAGCATTGAACCGCCTTCACGCGGCAAGACAGAACATGTTGTTGGCCTGCACTGCTGGGTCAAACTGCGCTTCCCAAAAACACATTGGGTCAAAACTGACAGAAGAAAACTCTAAGCCTGCTCTAAGCCCTACCCACGGGACGGCTCGACAGTCTCGCACAACGCGAGAGCCTCCGTTTCGCCTGTGTCATTTGGGAGCCGATGAAAACTGCCTCCGACCCGGTGAAGGAAGCCACAACCAGCCCGGCTAGCTCAGTCGGTAGAGCATGAGACTCTTAATCTCAGGGTCGTGGGTTCGAGCCCCACGTTGGGCACCTCTGTTGGCTCTCTTTCTTCCCAACAGGGTGGCGGGCTCCAGCGTGCCCATTCGCCGCACAGGCTAAGTGGATTTTGCGAGCTCCGGAAACATCTTTCAAAACAGCCTGTTAGTACGTGCGATTCTAATCCCTAACCCTAACCCTTGCTTTTACAACCGTGATCCGGCGGCAGCAGACACACAACGGCTGTCTCTGTGGCGCAATCGGTTAGCGCGTTCGGCTGTTAACCGAAAGGTTGGTGGTTCGAGCCCACCCAGGGACGTGTGAAATGCCGGTGTTTTGCACGCACGCGCGTCAGGTGTCCACTAACGCCTATGCCGTTCTTAGGGTTGCGAGGCACAGCTTTCTCAGGGCGTTTATCCTGTGCACCTTCAATAAGCTGGCTTGTTTTAAAAGAAGTCAGCGGCGGGTGTTTGATGAACATTTTCACCAGCTCGAGTTTGCTGTGGCATGTGGATTCATTCTTTACTGATGATTTGTCTCTAGGGCTCATCTAGTTGACATGGTATCCGCTGACATTCGGCTGAAGGTGCTGATCCACCATCTGCTCTTGGTACGGACTGGATCCGGGGGACTGCAGTGACCATCTGATCGGAATACAGAATGGATCTGGCGGCTACGGTGACCTCAGAGTAAGAAGAAACAGACTAATATTAATGTAGATGCAAAAGTTCCATGTTGCCACAGTGTCAGATTGGAGAGGATCTGGTTTTCACAGTCTTGCGTCGATGGCCGTCTAGGTGAAGAGGTCTTCACTGATGATCTGTCTCTGGGGCTCATCCAGCTTGCTACCACCTTGTCGGTTCACATCCACGTAGGTGCACGAAAAGGTCACGACCGTCACCGGTATTCTATCGCAGAGGCAGTGTTGTAGCTTGTGTGGTTTATCTGAGGTGTGATCATTGCTGGTTGAAAACTTTCCCCGATATCCCATCGGGATGATTTGAAATACAGTCAGATTCGACAGTTTTTGCCGGTCTCTCTGGACGCTTCTTGAAAAAGACAGTTTTGCTTCGTTTTGTTTCCTTTTGTTGGAGTGGCTGGTTGTTGGTCCTCGTCAAAGAGGTGTCTACAGATCATAGCGTGCCGGAGCCAGAAGATTTGTTGTTTTGTCAATATGCTCTCAAGACTTCGCTGCAGGTATCATTAAAGTACAGCACAATTACAGCTCACCGCTACCCATCGTAAACAGGTTGGGCCTGTCTGTTCCAGTGGGCTCTCAGTGGTGCTAAATCATCAAATGAAGAGGATGGGATTCAAACCCACACAAACCAAGGTGTGCCCAGCACAACGGATTAGCCTTGCATCGCCTTAACCACTCGACCACCTCGTCACTTTCCGTGGTCCTTTTATTTAACACTCCCGATTCAGACCATCAGCTCATTAGTAGAGCACTCAGTGAACTGAACTGAGTGTGTCAGATAAGGAGGACACTCAAAAAGTGCAGAGTGGGGTCCCCAGGACTACTGCTAAAGGAGCCGAACGACAAGGATGGGATTCGAACCCACGCGTGCAGAGCACAATGGATTAGCAGTCCATCGCCTTAACCACTCGGCCACCTCGTCATTTTACGTGGCATTTTTTATTTAGCACTCCTGATTCAGATCATCAGTTCATTAGTAGAGAACTCTAAGAACTGAACTGAGTGTGTTAGATAAGGAGGACACACAAAAAGTTTAGCATGGGGTCCCCAGGACCTGGATTAAGGTCCAGTGCTGAAGGAACCGAACGACAAGAATGGGATTCCAACCATTGCACAGAGCACAATGGATTAGCAGTCCATCGCTTTAACCACTCGGCCACCCCGTCCCCTTGCTGACCGAGACAGGCCATGCTGCGGACCTTTTCAGCTGCTGCTGCCGTGCTTTCAGCAGGCTGTTTTGAGCACAGAGGGAATAGTGAATGAGCCGTCTTTTACACACCTCTAATCTGTTCCGTGGAAACACGGTGCAGCAACCCGTGCCAGGAGACTGTTTGTGCGTCATGTTTAAAGCTTGCTGCCACCTTGTCGGTTCACATCCACGTAGGTGCACGAAAAGGTCACGACCGTCGCTGGCATTCTTTCGCAGAGGCAATATTGTAGCCTATGAGGTTTATCCGAGGCGCGATCATTGCTGGTTGAAAACTTTACCCAATACCCCGCCAGGATGACTTGAAATACAGTTAGCTTTGGCAATTTTTGCTAGCCTCTCTGGAGGCTTAGAGTTTTGTTGAGAAATATAGCCTTGTTTCGTTTAGGTTTTTTTTTCCTCGCCAAAAAGCTGTCTACTGATGATAGAGCGCCAGAGCCAGAAGGCTTGTTGTTTTGTCAATATGTTCTCAAGACAGGTATCGTTAAACTGCAGCGCAATTACAGATCACCTTTACCCATCGTAAACAGGTTGGTCCTGTCTGGTCCGGTGGGCTCTCAGTGGCGCTAAAGCTTCCAATGCGTGTCGAGCACAATGTATTAGCCTTCCACCGCCTTAACCACTGGACCACTTCGTCATCTTGCGGGGTTTCTTTATTTAACACTCCTGATTCATGTGCATGTGGATGCATTCTTCGTCTTTTCTTTCAGCCGCCGAGGGCCTGTTTTCCACTGAGGCCCTGCGCCAAACTCCCTATGAGACACAATCGAACGTTAGTAGTAACCTCCGATTACGGCCGAATGTGGATTCTGCTCGGACGACGGGGCACCGGTACATCCTTTGTAGCTTTAGCTTATTAGCCAAACGCTACACCAGTTTGCCATTTCCCTTGAAATCATCCTTGATTTCCATAAGAAAGGTGCCCCAAATTGGTGGAAAATCACAACTCAACCATACGCTGTCCAAAGCATTGAACCGCCTTCACGCGGCAAAACAGAACATGTTGTTGGCCCGCACTGCTGGGTCAAACTGCGCTTCCCAAAAACAGATTGGGTCAAAACTGACAGAAGAAATCTCTAAGCCTGCTTTAAGCCCTACCCACGGGACGGGTTGACAGTCTCGCACAACGCGAGAGCCTCAGTTTCGCCTGTGTAATTTGGGGGCCGATGAAAACTGCATCCGACTAAAATTACAAAAAAATTTTTAGGACTCTAATGATGTTTCAGATGTAACTTTTCTCATCTCTGTTGTTAGGTTGTCACCATCTCTGAGACTCAAAGTGTCAGAAGTCGCCTAAGCTGGTTTTGCAAAATGGAGGTCAAGATTATACTTTCAGGGATTATTTCTATAGTTTTTAACTAGGAAATGTGTTTCAAAAGTGTAGTGTCTCCCAAACTACGATGATGAGCTTTGATACTCTTTACTGAGCGTGAATCGGGTGTGGAGTAGTTGTTTATTTCATATGTTCCACACCATTGATGAACGTTCTGTGTGGCGTTTATGCAGCATAGAAGAAGAGAGTATGATCAGAGTGGTCTTTGAAAATTGTAAATATCAGATTAAAAATCTTGTGAGTAGTTGCGATCGATTGAACATCGGATATGATTCTGTTTGTAATTAATTGTTTAGCTCATAATTGGTGTATATCTGATGAAACTACTTTTTTTTTTTTTTTTTTTTTTTTTTTTTTTTACATTTTTGGTGGTGGGTGTCACCATCCTTGAGATTCAGAATGTCAGGATAAGATGTCAGCTGGTTCTATCAACTTAAAGTTGCCATAAAATGCATTGAGAGAATATTTTAATTTAGTTTAGTTTAGTTTAGTTTATTTATATAGCACAATAAAACAACGGTCGTTGACCATTGTGCTTTACAACAGCAATAAAAAAGAATAATATAAAAAAAAAAAAAAAAAAAAAACATGAATAAAACAAAAAAAACAGATAACAGATAAATAGAATGAGATAGCACAAGAAGTAGTATATACAGAGGAAAGAAATGCAACAAAGACAAGCTCAAGATGACTCACATATTATAAACTTTTTCTAAAAGGTGAGTTTTAAGTTTTGTTTTAAAAAGAGATTCTGTAGTAATCATCCTGATAGATAAGGGGAGACTATTCCACAGTTTGGGGCCGACTATGGCAAAAGCCCGGTCTCCCTTTCGTTTTAGCCTAGATCTGGGAACCTTTAACAGTTTCTGATTTGATGACCTTAAACATCTTGCAGCTATGTTAACAGTCACAAGTTCAGATAGGTAAAAAGGTGCCAGATCATTTAAAGCCTTAAAAACAAAAAGTAAAATCTTAAACTCTATTCTAAGATGAACTGGCAACCAGTGCAGAGAGAGTAGGACGGGAGTGATGTGCTCGAATTTACGTGTGCCAGTGAGAAGTCTTGCAGCTGCATTTTGGACTAATTGCAAACGGTTCATATAGGAATGACCCATGCCTATATAAATTGAGTTACAATAGTCCAAACGAGAGAAAATAAATGCATGAATTACTCTCTCAAGCTCAGCAAAGGTTAAAAAACTTTTAACTTTGGCCAGAAGTCTCAAATGAAAAAAACACGATTTAACAACTACATTTACCTGCTTATCAAGTAACAAGGCAGAGTCAAAAACAAAACCTAGGTTTTTAACATATGGTTTTACATAAGCAGCTAAGCTACCCAACACTTGACTTAAACTGCCAGAGAAAGATAACGGTCCAAACACAATTGCCTCAGTTTTACTCTCATTTAAGTGCAAGAAATTTTTGGACATCCAAGCCTTAATGTCAGACAGACAGGCAGTTAAAGCACACAGACCAGCATTATCATTTTGCTTAATGGGCACATATATTTGAGTGTCGTCTGCATAAAAATGAAAAAGTACTCTATGTTTTCTTAAAATTGAGCCCAAAGGCAGCATATATAAAGAAAACAAAATAGGGGCAAGAATAGATCCTTGGGGAACCCCGCACGTCAGATGTGCTTTGGAGGAAGAACATCCATTAACACTAACAGAAAAGGTTCTATTATTCAAATAAGATTTGAACCAATTCAGTGCATGACCTTTAATACCCGCACAGCATTCAAGGCGAGAAATAAGAATGTCATGATCGACCGTATCAAATTTGTTCTTTGATGTCTACATAGAAGGTATATGGCATAGGAAAGGGCAAACAATCTCCAGAAACGGTTTTACAGGACCATTTACAACCCTAGGATTTGTCCCTAGAATGAAATGCTCTGTTATTGCCTTTTTTGGAAGCTTCATGAATATTAATGAGCTCTGCTCCAATTGGCTGTTTCACAGAGCTGCTCATCTCTATAGCTGGCACATTGATAAAAAATATATATTTAATTTGGAGCTCTAGCCGCTTTTAATATGTGGTTTGTTGAATCTGCCGTTTTGAATCGCAGACATTTTAGTCTCATTACTGTGATCCATGTGCTCTGTGTAAAGTTATAATGCAGAGGGAGCTCTTCTTACCACACAAGTTCAGCTGCTTCTCGGTGATACTCTGGATCTGTAAATCATTCGCCATCATCAGCGCAGTTATTTCTCCATCATTCACCATCATCAGCACAGTCATCTCTCTGTTTATGTGGTAAGTGATATCTTTTGTACTGCAATGTAACAGGCTAGTGCTAGCATTAAGCTAACCGTGTCCCTTCAGTGGCTTGCCTTGTTTTACTGATGTACTGACGTTACCGATGATTGGGCGATGCAAATGTTGGAGGCGTAACTATTAACGATCCCGGGACTGTTGCGTAACAGTCGGTGTTATGTTGGAATTGACATATAAATCTAGTGTTCTCAAAAGACCACCGAAAAATAGAAGATTTATCCTTATCCTTATATAGATTTATCCTTGATTTCCATAAGAAAGGTGCCCCAAATTGGTGGAAAATCACATCTCAACCATACGCTGTCCAAAGCATTGAACCGCCTTCACGCGGCAAGACAGAACATGTTGTTGGCCTGCACTGCTGGGTCAAACTGCGCTTCCCAAAAACACATTGGGTCAAAACTGACAGAAGAAAACTCTAAGCCTGCTCTAAGCCCTACCCACGGGACGGCTCGACAGTCTCGCACAACGCGAGAGCCTCCGTTTCGCCTGTGTCATTTGGGAGCCGATGAAAACTGCCTCCGACCCGGTGAAGGAAGCCACAACCAGCCCGGCTAGCTCAGTCGGTAGAGCATGAGACTCTTAATCTCAGGGTCGTGGGTTCGAGCCCCACGTTGGGCGCCTCTGTTGGCTCTCTTTCTTCCCAACAGGGTGGCGGGCTCCAGCGTGCCCATTCGCCGCACAGGCTAAGTGGATTTTGCGAGCTCCGGAAACATCTTTCAAAACAGCCTGTTAGTACGTGCGATTCTTATCCCTAACCCTAACCCTTGCTTTTACAACCGTGATCCGGCGGCAGCAGACACACAACGGCTGTCTCTGTGGCGCAATCGGTTAGCGCGTTCGGCTGTTAACCGAAAGGTTGGTGGTTCGAGCCCACCCAGGGACGTGTGAAATGCCGGTGTTTTGCACGCACGCGCGTCAGGTGTCCACTAACGCCTATGCCGTTCTTAGGGTTGCGAGGCACAGCTTTCTCAGGGCGTTTATCCTGTGCACCTTCAATAAGCTGGCTTGTTTTAAAAGAAGTCAGCGGCGGGTGTTTGATGAACATTTTCACCAGCTCGAGTTTGCTGTGGCATGTGGATTCATTCTTTACTGATGATTTGTCTCTAGGGCTCATCTAGTTGACATGGTATCCGCTGACATTCGGCTGAAGGTGCTGATCCACCATCTGCTCTTGGTACGGACTGGATCCGGGGGACTGCAGTGACCATCTGATCGGAATACAGAATGGATCTGGCGGCTACGGTGACCTCAGAATAAGAAGAAACAGACTAATATTAATGTAGATGCAAAAGTTCCATGTTGCCACAGTGTCAGATTGGAGAGGATCTGGTTTTCACAGTCTTGCGTCGATGGCCGTCTAGGTGAAGAGGTCTTCACTGATGATCTGTCTCTGGGGCTCATCCAGCTTGCTACCACCTTGTCGGTTCACATCCACGTAGGTGCACGAAAAGGTCACGACCGTCACCGGTATTCTATCGCAGAGGCAGTGTTGTAGCTTGTGTGGTTTATCTGAGGTGTGATCATTGCTGGTTGAAAACTTTCCCCGATATCCCATCGGGATGATTTGAAATACAGTCAGCTTCGACAGTTTTTGCCGGTCTCTCTGGACGCTTCTTGAAAAAGACAGTTTTGCTTCGTTTTGTTTCCTTTTGTTGGAGTGGCTGGTTGTTGGTCCTCGTCAAAGAGGTGTCTACAGATCATAGCGTGCCGGAGCCAGAAGATTTGTTGTTTTGTCAATATGCTCTCAAGACTTCGCTGCAGGTATCATTAAAGTACAGCACAATTACAGCTCACCGCTACCCATCGTAAACAGGTTGGGCCTGTCTGTTCCGGTGGGCTCTCAGTGGTGCTAAATCATCAAATGAAGAGGATGGGATTCAAACCCACACAAACCAAGGTGTGCCCAGCACAACGGATTAGCCTTGCATCGCCTTAACCACTCGACCACCTCGTCACTTTCCGTGGTCCTTTTATTTAACACTCCCGATTCAGACCATCAGCTCATTAGTAGAGCACTCAGTGAACTGAACTGAGTGTGTCAGATAAGGAGGACACTCAAAAAGTGCAGAGTGGGGTCCCCAGGACTACTGCTAACGGAGCCGAACGACGAGGATGGGATTCGAACCCACGCGTGCAGAGCACAATGGATTAGCAGTCCATCGCCTTAACCACTCGGCCACCTCGTCATTTTACGTGGCATTTTTTATTTAGCACTCCTGATTCAGATCATCAGTTCATTAGTAGAGAACTCTAAGAACTGAACTGAGTGTGTTAGATAAGGAGGACACACAAAAAGTTTAGCATGGGGTCCCCAGGACCTGGATTAAGGTCCAGTGCTGAAGGAACCG
The DNA here is from genome assembly GCF_049309525.1 of Garra rufa. Taxonomy (NCBI): domain Eukaryota; kingdom Metazoa; phylum Chordata; class Actinopteri; order Cypriniformes; family Cyprinidae; genus Garra; species Garra rufa. Next base: position 97,986,044 of record NC_133361.1, read on the forward strand.
AACGACAAGAATGGGATTCCAACCATTGCACAGAGCACAATGGATTAGCAGTCCATCGCTTTAACCACTCGGCCACCCCGTCCCCTTGCTGACCGAGACAGGCCATGCTGCGGACCTTTTCAGCTGCTGCTGCCGTGCTTTCAGCAGGCTGTTTTGAGCACAGAGGGAATAGTGAATGAGCCGTCTTTTACACACCTCTAATCTGTTCCGTGGAAACACGGTGCAGCAACCCGTGCCAGGAGACTGTTTGTGCGTCATGTTTAAAGCTTGCTGCCACCTTGTCGGTTCACATCCACGTAGGTGCACGAAAAGGTCACGACCGTCGCTGGCATTCTTTCGCAGAGGCAATATTGTAGCCTATGAGGTTTATCCGAGGCGCGATCATTGCTGGTTGAAAACTTTACCCAATACCCCGCCAGGATGACTTGAAATACAGTTAGCTTTGGCAATTTTTGCTAGCCTCTCTGGAGGCTTAGAGTTTTGTTGAGAAATATAGCCTTGTTTCGTTTAGGTTTTTTTTTCCTCGCCAAAAAGCTGTCTACTGATGATAGAGCGCCAGAGCCAGAAGGCTTGTTGTTTTGTCAATATGTTCTCAAGACAGGTATCGTTAAACTGCAGCGCAATTACAGATCACCGTTACCCATCGTAAACAGGTTGGTCCTGTCTGGTCCGGTGGGCTCTCAGTGGCGCTAAAGCTTCCAATGCGTGTCGAGCACAATGTATTAGCCTTCCACCGCCTTAACCACTGGACCACCTCGTCATCTTGCGGGGTTTCTTTATTTAACACTCCTGATTCATGTGCATGTGGATGCATTCTTCGTCTTTTCTTTCAGCCGCCGAGGGCCTGTTTTCCACTGAGGCCCTGCGCCAAACTCCCTATGAGACACAATCGAACGTTAGTAGTAACCTCCGATTACGGCCGAATGTGGATTCTGCTCGGACGACGGGGCACCGGTACATCCTTTGTAGCTTTAGCTTATTAGCCAAACGCTACACCAGTTTGCCTTTTCCCTTGAAATCATCCTTGATTTCCATAAGAAAGGTGCCCCAAATTGGTGGAAAATCACAACTCAACCATACGCTGTCCAAAGCATTGAACCGCCTTCACGCGGCAAAACAGAACATGTTGTTGGCCCGCACTGCTGGGTCAAACTGCGCTTCCCAAAAACAGATTGGGTCAAAACTGACAGAAGAAATCTCTAAGCCTGCTTTAAGCCCTACCCACGGGACGGGTTGACAGTCTCGCACAACGCGAGAGCCTCAGTTTCGCCTGTGTAATTTGGGGGCCGATGAAAACTGCATCCGACTAAAATTACAAAAAAATTTTTAGGACTCTAATGATGTTTCAGATGTAACTTTTCTCATCTCTGTTGTTAGGTTGTCACCATCTCTGAGACTCAAAGTGTCAGAAGTCGCCTAAGCTGGTTTTGCAAAATGGAGGTCAAGATTATACTTTCAGGGATCATTTCTATAGTTTTTAACTAGGAAATGTGTTTCAAAAGTGTAGTGTCTCCCAAACTACGATGATGAGCTTTGATACTCTTTACTGAGCGTGAATCGGGTGTGGAGTAGTTGTTTATTTCATATGTTCCACACCATTGATGAACGTTCTGTGTGGCGTTTATGCAGCATAGAAGAAGAGAGTATGATCAGAGTGGTCTTTGAAAATTGTAAATATCAGATTAAAAATCTTGTGAGTAGTTGCGATCGATTGAACATCGGATATGATTCTGTTTGTAATTAATTGTTTAGCTCATAATTGGTGTATATCTGATGAAACTACTTTTTTTTTTTTTTTTTTTTTTTTTTTTTACATTTTTGGTGGTGGGTGTCACCATCCTTGAGATTCAGAATGTCAGGATAAGATGTCAGCTGGTTCTATCAACTTAAAGTTGCCATAAAATGCATTGAGAGAATATTTTAATTTGTTCTTTGATATCCACATAGAAGGTATATGGCATAGGAAAGGGCAAACAATCTCCAGAAACGGTTTTACAGGACCATTTACAACCCTAGGATTTGTCCCTAGAATGAAATGCTCTGTTATTGCCTTTTTTGGAAGCTTCATGAATATTAATGAGCTCTTCTCCAATTGGCTGTTTCACAGAGCTGCTCATCTCTATAGCTGGCACATTGATAAAAAATATATATTTAATTAGGAGCTCTAGCCGCTTTTAATATGTGGTTTGTTGAATCTGCCGTTTTGAATCGCAGACATTTTAGTCTCATTACTGTGATCCATGTGCTCTGTGTAAAGTTATAATGCAGAGGGAGCTCTTCTTACCACACAAGTTCAGCTGCTTCTCGGTGATACTCTGGATCTGTAAATCATTCGCCATCATCAGCGCAGTTATTTCTCCATCATTCACCATCATCAGCACAGTCATCTCTCTGTTTATGTGGTAAGTGATATCTTTTGTACTGCAATGTAACAGGCTAGTGCTAGCATTAAGCTAACCGTGTCCCTTCAGTGGCTTGCCTTGTTTTACTGATGTACTGACGTTACCGATGATTGGGCGATGCAAATGTTGGAGGCGTAACTATTAACGATCCCGGGACTGTTGCGTAACAGTCGGTGTTATGTTGGAATTGACATATAAATCTAGTGTTCTCAAAAGACCACCGAAAAATAGAAGATTTATCCTTATCCTTATATAGATTTATCCTTGATTTCCATAAGAAAGGTGCCCCAAATTGGTGGAAAATCACATCTCAACCATACGCTGTCCAAAGCATTGAACCGCCTTCACGCGGCAAGACAGAACATGTTGTTGGCCTGCACTGCTGGGTCAAACTGCGCTTCCCAAAAACACATTGGGTCAAAACTGACAGAAGAAAACTCTAAGCCTGCTCTAAGCCCTACCCACGGGACGGCTCGACAGTCTCGCACAACGCGAGAGCCTCCGTTTCGCCTGTGTCATTTGGGAGCCGATGAAAACTGCCTCCGACCCGGTGAAGGAAGCCACAACCAGCCCGGCTAGCTCAGTCGGTAGAGCATGAGACTCTTAATCTCAGGGTCGTGGGTTCGAGCCCCACGTTGGGCGCCTCTGTTGGCTCTCTTTCTTCCCAACAGGGTGGCGGGCTCCAGCGTGCCCATTCGCCGCACAGGCTAAGTGGATTTTGCGAGCTCCGGAAACATCTTTCAAAACAGCCTGTTAGTACGTGCGATTCTAATCCCTAACCCTAACCCTTGCTTTTACAACCGTGATCCGGCGGCAGCAGACACACAACGGCTGTCTCTGTGGCGCAATCGGTTAGCGCGTTCGGCTGTTAACCGAAAGGTTGGTGGTTCGAGCCCACCCAGGGACGTGTGAAATGCCGGTGTTTTGCACGCACGCGCGTCAGGTGTCCACTAACGCCTATGCCGTTCTTAGGGTTGCGAGGCACAGCTTTCTCAGGGCGTTTATCCTGTGCACCTTCAATAAGCTGGCTTGTTTTAAAAGAAGTCAGCGGCGGGTGTTTGATGAACATTTTCACCAGCTCGAGTTTGCTGTGGCATGTGGATTCATTCTTTACTGATGATTTGTCTCTAGGGCTCATCTAGTTGACATGGTATCCGCTGACATTCGGCTGAAGGTGCTGATCCACCATCTGCTCTTGGTACGGACTGGATCCGGGGGACTGCAGTGACCATCTGATCGGAATACAGAATGGATCTGGCGGCTACGGTGACCTCAGAATAAGAAGAAACAGACTAATATTAATGTAGATGCAAAAGTTCCATGTTGCCACAGTGTCAGATTGGAGAGGATCTGGTTTTCACAGTCTTGCGTCGATGGCCGTCTAGGTGAAGAGGTCTTCACTGATGATCTGTCTCTGGGGCTCATCCAGCTTGCTACCACCTTGTCGGTTCACATCCACGTAGGTGCACGAAAAGGTCACGACCGTCACCGGTATTCTATCGCAGAGGCAGTGTTGTAGCTTGTGTGGTTTATCTGAGGTGTGATCATTGCTGGTTGAAAACTTTCCCCGATATCCCATCGGGATGATTTGAAATACAGTCAGCTTCGACAGTTTTTGCCGGTCTCTCTGGACGCTTCTTGAAAAAGACAGTTTTGCTTCGTTTTGTTTCCTTTTGTTGGAGTGGCTGGTTGTTGGTCCTCGTCAAAGAGGTGTCTACAGATCATAGCGTGCCGGAGCCAGAAGATTTGTTGTTTTGTCAATATGCTCTCAAGACTTCGCTGCAGGTATCATTAAAGTACAGCACAATTACAGCTCACCGCTACCCATCGTAAACAGGTTGGGCCTGTCTGTTCCGGTGGGCTCTCAGTGGTGCTAAATCATCAAATGAAGAGGATGGGATTCAAACCCACACAAACCAAGGTGTGCCCAGCACAACGGATTAGCCTTGCATCGCCTTAACCACTCGACCACCTCGTCACTTTCCGTGGTCCTTTTATTTAACACTCCCGATTCAGACCATCAGCTCATTAGTAGAGCACTCAGTGAACTGAACTGAGTGTGTCAGATAAGGAGGACACTCAAAAAGTGCAGAGTGGGGTCCCCAGGACTACTGCTAACGGAGCCGAACGACGAGGATGGGATTCGAACCCACGCGTGCAGAGCACAATGGATTAGCAGTCCATCGCCTTAACCACTCGGCCACCTCGTCATTTTACGTGGCATGTTTTATTTAGCACTCCTGATTCAGATCATCATTTCATTAGTAGAGAACTCTAAGAACTGAACTGAGTGTGTTAGATAAGGAGGACACACAAAAAGTTTAGCATGGGGTCCCCAGGACCTGGATTAAGGTCCAGTGCTGAAGGAACCGAACGACAAGAATGGGATTCCAACCATTGCACAGAGCACAATGGATTAGCAGTCCATCGCTTTAACCACTCGGCCACCCCGTCCCCTTGCTGACCGAGACAGGCCATGCTGCGGACCTTTTCAGCTGCTGCTGCCGTGCTTTCAGCAGGCTGTTTTGAGCACAGAGGGAATAGTGAATGAGCCGTCTTTTACACACCTCTAATCTGTTCCGTGGAAACACGGTGCAGCAACCCGTGCCAGGAGACTGTTTGTGCGTCATGTTTAAAGCTTGCTGCCACCTTGTCGGTTCACATCCACGTAGGTGCACGAAAAGGTCACGACCGTCGCTGGCATTCTTTAGCAGAGGCAATATTGTAGCCTATGAGGTTTATCCAAGGCGCGATCATTGCTGTTTGAAAACTTTACCCAATACCCCGCCAGGATGACTTGAAATACAGTTAGCTTTGGCAATTTTTGCTAGCCTCTCTGGAGGCTTAGAGTTTTGTTGAGAAATATAGCCTTGTTTCGTTTAGGTTTTTTTTTCCTCGCCAAAAAGCTGTCTACTGATGATAGAGCGCCAGAGCCAGAAGGCTTGTTGTTTTGTCAATATGTTCTCAAGACAGGTATCGTTAAACTGCAGCGCAATTACAGATCACCGTTACCCATCGTAAACAGGTTGGTCCTGTCTGGTCCGGTGGGCTCTCAGTGGCGCTATAGCTTCCAATGCGTGTCGAGCACAATGTATTAGCCTTCCACCGCCTTAACCACTGGACCACCTCGTCATCTTGCGGGGTTTCTTTATTTAACACTCCTGATTCATGTGCATGTGGATGCATTCTTCGTCTTTTCTTTCAGCCGCCGAGGGCCTGTTTTCCACTGAGGCCCTGCGCCAAACTCCCTATGAGACACAATCGAACGTTAGTAGTAACCTCCGATTACGGCCGAATGTGGATTCTGCTCGGACGACGGGGCACCGGTACATCCTTTGTAGCTTTAGCTTATTAGCCAAACGCTACACCAGTTTGCCATTTCCCTTGAAATCATCCTTGATTTCCATAAGAAAGGTGCCCCAAATTGGTGGAAAATCACAACTCAACCATACGCTGTCCAAAGCATTGAACCGCCTTCACGCGGCAAAACAGAACATGTTGTTGGCCCGCACTGCTGGGTCAAACTGCGCTTCCCAAAAACAGATTGGGTCAAAACTGACAGAAGAAATCTCTAAGCCTGCTTTAAGCCCTACCCACGGGACGGGTTGACAGTCTCGCACAACGCGAGAGCCTCAGTTTCGCCTGTGTAATTTGGGGGCCGATGAAAACTGCATCCGACTAAAATTACAAAAATTTTTTTAGGACTCTAATGATGTTTCAGATGTAACTTTTCTCATCTCTGTTGTTAGGTTGTCACCATCTCTGAGACTCAAAGTGTCAGAAGTCGCCTAAGCTGGTTTTGCAAAATGGAGGTCAAGATTATACTTTCAGGGATCATTTCTATAGTTTTTAACTAGGAAATGTGTTTCAAAAGTGTAGTGTCTCCCAAACTACGATGATGAGCTTTGATACTCTTTACTGAGCGTGAATCGGGTGTGGAGTAGTTGTTTATTTCATATGTTCCACACCATTGATGAACGTTCTGTGTGGCGTTTATGCAGCATAGAAGAAGAGAGTATGATCAGAGTGGTCTTTGAAAATTGTAAATATCAGATTAAAAATCTTGTGAGTAGTTGCGATCGATTGAACATCGGATATGATTCTGTTTGTAATTAATTGTTTAGCTCATAATTGGTGTATATCTGATGAAACTACTTTTTTTTTTTTTTTTTTTTACATTTTTGGTGGTGGGTGTCACCATCCTTGAGATTCAGAATGTCAGGATAAGATGTCAGCTGGTTCTATCAACTTAAAGTTGCCATAAAATGCATTGAGAGAATATTTTAATTTGTTCTTTGATGTCTACATAGAAGGTATATGGCATAGGAAAGGGCAAACAATCTCCAGAAACGGTTTTACAGGACCATTTACAACCCTAGGATTTGTCCCTAGAATGAAATGCTCTGTTATTGCCTTTTTTGGAAGCTTCATGAATATTAATGAGCTCTGCTCCAATTGGCTGTTTCACAGAGCTGCTCATCTCTATAGCTGGCACATTGATAAAAAATATATATTTAATTTGGAGCTCTAGCCGCTTTTAATATGTGGTTTGTTGAATCTGCCGTTTTGAATCGCAGACATTTTAGTCTCATTACTGTGATCCATGTGCTCTGTGTAAAGTTATAATGCAGAGGGAGCTCTTCTTACCACACAAGTTCAGCTGCTTCTCGGTGATACTCTGGATCTGTAAATCATTCGCCATCATCAGCGCAGTTATTTCTCCATCATTCACCATCATCAGCACAGTCATCTCTCTGTTTATGTGGTAAGTGATATCTTTTGTACTGCAATGTAACAGGCTAGTGCTAGCATTAAGCTAACCGTGTCCCTTCAGTGGCTTGCCTTGTTTTACTGATGTACTGACGTTACCGATGATTGGGCGATGCAAATGTTGGAGGCGTAACTATTAACGATCCCGGGACTGTTGCGTAACAGTCGGTGTTATGTTGGAATTGACATATAAATCTAGTGTTCTCAAAAGACCACCGAAAAATAGAAGATTTATCCTTATCCTTATATAGATTTATCCTTGATTTCCATAAGAAAGGTGCCCCAAATTGGTGGAAAATCACATCTCAACCATACGCTGTCCAAAGCATTGAACCGCCTTCACGCGGCAAGACAGAACATGTTGTTGGCCTGCACTGCTGGGTCAAACTGCGCTTCCCAAAAACACATTGGGTCAAAACTGACAGAAGAAAACTCTAAGCCTGCTCTAAGCCCTACCCACGGGACGGCTCGACAGTCTCGCACAACGCGAGAGCCTCCGTTTCGCCTGTGTCATTTGGGAGCCGATGAAAACTGCCTCCGACCCGGTGAAGGAAGCCACAACCAGCCCGGCTAGCTCAGTCGGTAGAGCATGAGACTCTTAATCTCAGGGTCGTGGGTTCGAGCCCCACGTTGGGCGCCTCTGTTGGCTCTCTTTCTTCCCAACAGGGTGGCGGGCTCCAGCGTGCCCATTCGCCGCACAGGCTAAGTGGATTTTGCGAGCTCCGGAAACATCTTTCAAAACAGCCTGTTAGTACGTGCGATTCTTATCCCTAACCCTAACCCTTGCTTTTACAACCGTGATCCGGCGGCAGCAGACACACAACGGCTGTCTCTGTGGCGCAATCGGTTAGCGCGTTCGGCTGTTAACCGAAAGGTTGGTGGTTCGAGCCCACCCAGGGACGTGTGAAATGCCGGTGTTTTGCACGCACGCGCGTCAGGTGTCCACTAACGCCTATGCCGTTCTTAGGGTTGCGAGGCACAGCTTTCTCAGGGCGTTTATCCTGTGCACCTTCAATAAGCTGGCTTGTTTTAAAAGAAGTCAGCGGCGGGTGTTTGATGAACATTTTCACCAGCTCGAGTTTGCTGTGGCATGTGGATTCATTCTTTACTGATGATTTGTCTCTAGGGCTCATCTAGTTGACATGGTATCCGCTGACATTCGGCTGAAGGTGCTGATCCACCATCTGCTCTTGGTACGGACTGGATCCGGGGGACTGCAGTGACCATCTGATCGGAATACAGAATGGATCTGGCGGCTACGGTGACCTCAGAATAAGAAGAAACAGACTAATATTAATGTAGATGCAAAAGTTCCATGTTGCCACAGTGTCAGATTGGAGAGGATCTGGTTTTCACAGTCTTGCGTCGATGGCCGTCTAGGTGAAGAGGTCTTCACTGATGATCTGTCTCTGGGGCTCATCCAGCTTGCTACCACCTTGTCGGTTCACATCCACGTAGGTGCACGAAAAGGTCACGACCGTCACCGGTATTCTATCGCAGAGGCAGTGTTGTAGCTTGTGTGGTTTATCTGAGGTGTGATCATTGCTGGTTGAAAACTTTCCCCGATATCCCATCGGGATGATTTGAAATACAGTCAGCTTCGACAGTTTTTGCCGGTCTCTTTGGACGCTTCTTGAAAAAGACAGTTTTGCTTCGTTTTGTTTCCTTTTGTTGGAGTGGCTGGTTGTTGGTCCTCGTCAAAGAGGTGTCTACAGATCATAGCGTGCCGGAGCCAGAAGATTTGTTGTTTTGTCAATATGCTCTCAAGACTTCGCTGCAGGTATCATTAAAGTACAGCACAATTACAGCTCACCGCTACCCATCGTAAACAGGTTGGGCCTGTCTGTTCCGGTGGGCTCTCAGTGGTGCTAAATCATCAAATGAAGAGGATGGGATTCAAACCCACACAAACCAAGGTGTGCCCAGCACAACGGATTAGCCTTGCATCGCCTTAACCACTCGACCACCTCGTCACTTTCCGTGGTCCTTTTATTTAACACTCCCGATTCAGACCATCAGCTCATTAGTAGAGCACTCAGTGAACTGAACTGAGTGTGTCAGATAAGGAGGACACTCAAAAAGTGCAGAGTGGGGTCCCCAGGACTACTGCTAACGGAGCTGAACGACGAGGATGGGATTCGAACCCACGCGTGCAGAGCACAATGGATTAGCAGTCCATCGCCTTAACCACTCGGCCACCTCGTCATTTTACGTGGCATTTTTTATTTAGCACTCCTGATTCAGATCATCAGTTCATTAGTAGAGAACTCTAAGAACTGAACTGAGTGTGTTAGATAAGGAGGACACACAAAAAGTTTAGCATGGGGTCCCCAGGACCTGGATTAAGGTCCAGTGCTGAAGGAACCGAACGACAAGAATGGGATTCCAACCATTGCACAGAGCACAATGGATTAGCAGTCCATCGCTTTAACCACTCGGCCACCCCGTCCCCTTGCTGACCGAGACAGGCCATGCTGCGGACCTTTTCAGCTGCTGCTGCCGTGCTTTCAGCAGGCTGTTTTGAGCACAGAGGGAATAGTGAATGAGCCGTCTTTTACACACCTCTAATCTGTTCCGTGGAAACACGGTGCAGCAACCCGTGCCAGGAGACTGTTTGTGCGTCATGTTTAAAGCTTGCTGCCACCTTGTCGGTTCACATCCACGTAGGTGCACGAAAAGGTCACGACCGTCGCTGGCATTCTTTCGCAGAGGCAATATTGTAGCCTATGAGGTTTATCCGAGGCGCGATCATTGCTGGTTGAAAACTTTACCCAATACCCCGCCAGGATGACTTGAAATACAGTTAGCTTTGGCAATTTTTGCTAGCCTCTCTGGAGGCTTAGAGTTTTGTTGAGAAATATAGCCTTGTTTCGTTTAGGTTTTTTTTTCCTCGCCAAAAAGCTGTCTACTGATGATAGAGCGCCAGAGCCAGAAGGCTTGTTGTTTTGTCAATATGTTCTCAAGACAGGTATCGTTAAACTGCAGCGCAATTACAGATCACCGTTACCCATCGTAAACAGGTTGGTCCTGTCTGGTCCGGTGGGCTCTCAGTGGCGCTAAAGCTTCCAATGCGTGTCGAGCACAATGTATTAGCCTTCCACCGCCTTAACCACTGGACCACCTCGTCATCTTGCGGGGTTTCTTTATTTAACACTCCTGATTCATGTGCATGTGGATGCATTCTTCGTCTTTTCTTTCAGCCGCCGAGGGCCTGTTTTCCACTGAGGCCCTGCGCCAAACTCCCTATGAGACACAATCGAACGTTAGTAGTAACCTCCGATTACGGCCGAATGTGGATTCTGCTCGGACGACGGGGCACCGGTACATCCTTTGTAGCTTTAGCTTATTAGCCAAACGCTACACCAGTTTGCCTTTTCCCTTGAAATCATCCTTGATTTCCATAAGAAAGGTGCCCCAAATTGGTGGAAAATCACAACTCAACCATACGCTGTCCAAAGCATTGAACCGCCTTCACGCGGCAAAACAGAACATGTTGTTGGCCCGCACTGCTGGGTCAAACTGCGCTTCCCAAAAACAGATTGGGTCAAAACTGACAGAAGAAATCTCTAAGCCTGCTTTAAGCCCTACCCACGGGACGGGTTGACAGTCTCGCACAACGCGAGAGCCTCAGTTTCGCCTGTGTAATTTGGGGGCCGATGAAAACTGCATCCGACTAAAATTACAAAAAATTTTTTAGGACTCTAATGATGTTTCAGATGTAACTTTTCTCATCTCTGTTGTTAGGTTGTCACCATCTCTGAGACTCAAAGTGTCAGAAGTCGCCTAAGCTGGTTTTGCAAAATGGAGGTCAAGATTATACTTTCAGGGAACATTTCTATAGTTTTTAACTAGGAAATGTGTTTCAAAAGTGTAGTGTCTCCCAAACTACGATGATGAGCTTTGATACTCTTTACTGAGCGTGAATCGGGTGTGGAGTAGTTGTTTATTTCATATGTTCCACACCATTGATGAACGTTCTGTGTGGCGTTTATGCAGCATAGAAGAAGAGAGTATGATCAGAGTGGTCTTTGAAAATTGTAAATATCAGATTAAAAATCTTGTGAGTAGTTGCGATCGATTGAACATCGGATATGATTCTGTTTGTAATTAATTGTTTAGCTCATAATTGGTGTATATCTGATGAAACTACTTTTTTTTTTTTTTTTTTTTACATTTTTGGTGGTGGGTGTCACCATCCTTGAGATTCAGAATGTCAGGATAAGATGTCAGCTGGTTCTATCAACTTAAAGTTGCCATAAAATGCATTGAGAGAATATTTTAATTTGTTCTTTGATGTCTACATAGAAGGTATATGGCATAGGAAAGGGCAAACAATCTCCAGAAACGGTTTTACAGGACCATTTACAACCCTAGGATTTGTCCCTAGAATGAAATGCTCTGTTATTGCCTTTTTTGGAAGCTTCATGAATATTAATGAGCTCTGCTCCAATTGGCTGTTTCACAGAGCTGCTCATCTCTATAGCTGGCACATTGATAAAAAATATATATTTAATTAGGAGCTCTAGCCGCTTTTAATATGTGGTTTGTTGAATCTGCCGTTTTGAATCGCAGACATTTTAGTCTCATTACTGTGATCCATGTGCTCTGTGTAAAGTTATAATGCAGAGGGAGCTCTTCTTACCACACAAGTTCAGCTGCTTCTCGGTGATACTCTGGATCTGTAAATCATTCGCCATCATCAGCGCAGTTATTTCTCCATCATTCACCATCATCAGCACAGTCATCTCTCTGTTTATGTGGTAAGTGATATCTTTTGTACTGCAATGTAACAGGCTAGTGCTAGCATTAAGCTAACCGTGTCCCTTCAGTGGCTTGCCTTGTTTTACTGATGTACTGACGTTACCGATGATTGGGCGATGCAAATGTTGGAGGCGTAACTATTAACGATCCCGGGACTGTTGCGTAACAGTCGGTGTTATGTTGGAATTGACATATAAATCTAGTGTTCTCAAAAGACCACCGAAAAATAGAAGATTTATCCTTATCCTTATATAGATTTATCCTTGATTTCCATAAGAAAGGTGCCCCAAATTGGTGGAAAATCACATCTCAACCATACGCTGTCCAAAGCATTGAACCGCCTTCACGCGGCAAGACAGAACATGTTGTTGGCCTGCACTGCTGGGTCAAACTGCGCTTCCCAAAAACACATTGGGTCAAAACTGACAGAAGAAAACTCTAAGCCTGCTCTAAGCCCTACCCACGGGACGGCTCGACAGTCTCGCACAACGCGAGAGCCTCCGTTTCGCCTGTGTCATTTGGGAGCCGATGAAAACTGCCTCCGACCCGGTGAAGGAAGCCACAACCAGCCCGGCTAGCTCAGTCGGTAGAGCATGAGACTCTTAATCTCAGGGTCGTGGGTTCGAGCCCCACGTTGGGCGCCTCTGTTGGCTCTCTTTCTTCCCAACAGGGTGGCGGGCTCCAGCGTGCCCATTCGCCGCACAGGCTAAGTGGATTTTGCGAGCTCCGGAAACATCTTTCAAAACAGCCTGTTAGTACGTGCGATTCTAATCCCTAACCCTAACCCTTGCTTTTACAACCGTGATCCGGCGGCAGCAGACACACAACGGCTGTCTCTGTGGCGCAATCGGTTAGCGCGTTCGGCTGTTAACCGAAAGGTTGGTGGTTCGAGCCCACCCAGGGACGTGTGAAATGCCGGTGTTTTGCACGCACGCGCGTCAGGTGTCCACTAACGCCTATGCCGTTCTTAGGGTTGCGAGGCACAGCTTTCTCAGGGCGTTTATCCTGTGCACCTTCAATAAGCTGGCTTGTTTTAAAAGAAGTCAGCGGCGGGTGTTTGATGAACATTTTCACCAGCTCGAGTTTGCTGTGGCATGTGGATTCATTCTTTACTGATGATTTGTCTCTAGGGCTCATCTAGTTGACATGGTATCCGCTGACATTCGGCTGAAGGTGCTGATCCACCATCTGCTCTTGGTACGGACTGGATCCGGGGGACTGCAGTGACCATCTGATCGGAATACAGAATGGATCTGGCGGCTACGGTGACCTCAGAATAAGAAGAAACAGACTAATATTAATGTAGATGCAAAAGTTCCATGTTGCCACAGTGTCAGATTGGAGAGGATCTGGTTTTCACAGTCTTGCGTCGATGGCCGTCTAGGTGAAGAGGTCTTCACTGATGATCTGTCTCTGGGGCTCATCCAGCTTGCTACCACCTTGTCGGTTCACATCCACGTAGGTGCACGAAAAGGTCACGACCGTCACCGGTATTCTATCGCAGAGGCAGTGTTGTAGCTTGTGTGGTTTATCTGAGGTGTGATCATTGCTGGTTGAAAACTTTCCCCGATATCCCATCGGGATGATTTGAAATACAGTCAGCTTCGACAGTTTTTGCCGGTCTCTCTGGACGCTTCTTGAAAAAGACAGTTTTGCTTCGTTTTGTTTCCTTTTGTTGGAGTGGCTGGTTGTTGGTCCTCGTCAAAGAGGTGTCTACAGATCATAGCGTGCCGGAGCCAGAAGATTTGTTGTTTTGTCAATATGCTCTCAAGACTTCGCTGCAGGTATCATTAAAGTACAGCACAATTACAGCTCACCGCTACCCATCGTAAACAGGTTGGGCCTGTCTGTTCCGGTGGGCTCTCAGTGGTGCTAAATCATCAAATGAAGAGGATGGGATTCAAACCCACACAAACCAAGGTGTGCCCAGCACAACGGATTAGCCTTGCATCGCCTTAACCACTCGACCACCTCGTCACTTTCCGTGGTCCTTTTATTTAACACTCCCGATTCAGACCATCAGCTCATTAGTAGAGCACTCAGTGAACTGAACTGAGTGTGTCAGATAAGGAGGACACTCAAAAAGTGCAGAGTGGGGTCCCCAGGACTACTGCTAACGGAGCCGAACGACGAGGATGGGATTCGAACCCACGCGTGCAGAGCACAATGGATTAGCAGTCCATCGCCTTAACCACTCGGCCACCTCGTCATTTTACGTGGCATGTTTTATTTAGCACTCCTGATTCAGATCATCATTTCATTAGTAGAGAACTCTAAGAACTGAACTGAGTGTGTTAGATAAGGAGGACACACAAAAAGTTTAGCATGGGGTCCCCAGGACCTGGATTAAGGTCCAGTGCTGAAGGAACCGAACGACAAGAATGGGATTCCAACCATTGCACAGAGCACAATGGATTAGCAGTCCATCGCTTTAACCACTCGGCCACCCCGTCCCCTTGCTGACCGAGACAGGCCATGCTGCGGACCTTTTCAGCTGCTGCTGCCGTGCTTTCAGCAGGCTGTTTTGAGCACAGAGGGAATAGTGAATGAGCCGTCTTTTACACACCTCTAATCTGTTCCGTGGAAACACGGTGCAGCAACCCGTGCCAGGAGACTGTTTGTGCGTCATGTTTAAAGCTTGCTGCCACCTTGTCGGTTCACATCCACGTAGGTGCACGAAAAGGTCACGACCGTCGCTGGCATTCTTTAGCAGAGGCAATATTGTAGCCTATGAGGTTTATCCGAGGCGCGATCATTGCTGGTTGAAAACTTTACCCAATACCCCGCCAGGATGACTTGAAATACAGTTAGCTTTGGCAATTTTTGCTAGCCTCTCTGGAGGCTTAGAGTTTTGTTGAGAAATATAGCCTTGTTTCGTTTAGGTTTTTTTTTCCTCGCCAAAAAGCTGTCTACTGATGATAGAGCGCCAGAGCCAGAAGGCTTGTTGTTTTGTCAATATGTTCTCAAGACAGGTATCGTTAAACTGCAGCGCAATTACAGATCACCGTTACCCATCGTAAACAGGTTGGTCCTGTCTGGTCCGGTGGGCTCTCAGTGGCGCTATAGCTTCCAATGCGTGTCGAGCACAATGTATTAGCCTTCCACCGCCTTAACCACTGGACCACCTCGTCATCTTGCGGGGTTTCTTTATTTAACACTCCTGATTCATGTGCATGTGGATGCATTCTTCGTCTTTTCTTTCAGCCGCCGAGGGCCTGTTTTCCACTGAGGCCCTGCGCCAAACTCCCTATGAGACACAATCGAACGTTAGTAGTAACCTCCGATTACGGCCGAATGTGGATTCTGCTCGGACGACGGGGCACCGGTACATCCTTTGTAGCTTTAGCTTATTAGCCAAACGCTACACCAGTTTGCCATTTCCCTTGAAATCATCCTTGATTTCCATAAGAAAGGTGCCCCAAATTGGTGGAAAATCACAACTCAACCATACGCTGTCCAAAGCATTGAACCGCCTTCACGCGGCAAAACAGAACATGTTGTTGGCCCGCACTGCTGGGTCAAACTGCGCTTCCCAAAAACAGATTGGGTCAAAACTGACAGAAGAAATCTCTAAGCCTGCTTTAAGCCCTACCCACGGGACGGGTTGACAGTCTCGCACAACGCGAGAGCCTCAGTTTCGCCTGTGTAATTTGGGGGCCGATGAAAACTGCATCCGACTAAAATTACAAAAAATTTTTTAGGACTCTAATGATGTTTCAGATGTAACTTTTCTCATCTCTGTTGTTAGGTTGTCACCATCTCTGAGACTCAAAGTGTCAGAAGTCGCCTAAGCTGGTTTTGCAAAATGGAGGTCAAGATTATACTTTCAGGGATCATTTCTATAGTTTTTAACTAGGAAATGTGTTTCAAAAGTGTAGTGTCTCCCAAACTACGATGATGAGCTTTGATACTCTTTACTGAGCGTGAATCGGGTGTGGAGTAGTTGTTTATTTCATATGTTCCACACCATTGATGAACGTTCTGTGTGGCGTTTATGCAGCATAGAAGAAGAGAGTATGATCAGAGTGGTCTTTGAAAATTGTAAATATCAGATTAAAAATCTTGTGAGTAGTTGCGATCGATTGAACATCGGATATGATTCTGTTTGTAATTAATTGTTTAGCTCATAATTGGTGTATATCTGATGAAACTACTTTTTTTTTTTTTTTTTTTTACATTTTTGGTGGTGGGTGTCACCATCCTTGAGATTCAGAATGTCAGGATAAGATGTCAGCTGGTTCTATCAACTTAAAGTTGCCATAAAATGCATTGAGAGAATATTTTAATTTGTTCTTTGATGTCTACATAGAAGGTATATGGCATAGGAAAGGGCAAACAATCTCCAGAAACGGTTTTACAGGACCATTTACAACCCTAGGATTTGTCCCTAGAATGAAATGCTCTGTTATTGCCTTTTTTGGAAGCTTCATGAATATTAATGAGCTCTGCTCCAATTGGCTGTTTCACAGAGCTGCTCATCTCTATAGCTGGCACATTGATAAAAAATATATATTTAATTTGGAGCTCTAGCCGCTTTTAATATGTGGTTTGTTGAATCTGCCGTTTTGAATCGCAGACATTTTAGTCTCATTACTGTGATCCATGTGCTCTGTGTAAAGTTATAATGCAGAGGGAGCTCTTCTTACCACACAAGTTCAGCTGCTTCTCGGTGATACTCTGGATCTGTAAATCATTCGCCATCATCAGCGCAGTTATTTCTCCATCATTCACCATCATCAGCACAGTCATCTCTCTGTTTATGTGGTAAGTGATATCTTTTGTACTGCAATGTAACAGGCTAGTGCTAGCATTAAGCTAACCGTGTCCCTTCAGTGGCTTGCCTTGTTTTACTGATGTACTGACGTTACCGATGATTGGGCGATGCAAATGTTGGAGGCGTAACTATTAACGATCCCGGGACTGTTGCGTAACAGTCGGTGTTATGTTGGAATTGACATATAAATCTAGTGTTCTCAAAAGACCACCGAAAAATAGAAGATTTATCCTTATCCTTATATAGATTTATCCTTGATTTCCATAAGAAAGGTGCCCCAAATTGGTGGAAAATCACATCTCAACCATACGCTGTCCAAAGCATTGAACCGCCTTCACGCGGCAAGACAGAACATGTTGTTGGCCTGCACTGCTGGGTCAAACTGCGCTTCCCAAAAACACATTGGGTCAAAACTGACAGAAGAAAACTCTAAGCCTGCTCTAAGCCCTACCCACGGGACGGCTCGACAGTCTCGCACAACGCGAGAGCCTCCGTTTCGCCTGTGTCATTTGGGAGCCGATGAAAACTGCCTCCGACCCGGTGAAGGAAGCCACAACCAGCCCGGCTAGCTCAGTCGGTAGAGCATGAGACTCTTAATCTCAGGGTCGTGGGTTCGAGCCCCACGTTGGGCGCCTCTGTTGGCTCTCTTTCTTCCCAACAGGGTGGCGGGCTCCAGCGTGCCCATTCGCCGCACAGGCTAAGTGGATTTTGCGAGCTCCGGAAACATCTTTCAAAACAGCCTGTTAGTACGTGCGATTCTTATCCCTAACCCTAACCCTTGCTTTTACAACCGTGATCCGGCGGCAGCAGACACACAACGGCTGTCTCTGTGGCGCAATCGGTTAGCGCGTTCGGCTGTTAACCGAAAGGTTGGTGGTTCGAGCCCACCCAGGGACGTGTGAAATGCCGGTGTTTTGCACGCACGCGCGTCAGGTGTCCACTAACGCCTATGCCGTTCTTAGGGTTGCGAGGCACAGCTTTCTCAGGGCGTTTATCCTGTGCACCTTCAATAAGCTGGCTTGTTTTAAAAGAAGTCAGCGGCGGGTGTTTGATGAACATTTTCACCAGCTCGAGTTTGCTGTGGCATGTGGATTCATTCTTTACTGATGATTTGTCTCTAGGGCTCATCTAGTTGACATGGTATCCGCTGACATTCGGCTGAAGGTGCTGATCCACCATCTGCTCTTGGTACGGACTGGATCCGGGGGACTGCAGTGACCATCTGATCGGAATACAGAATGGATCTGGCGGCTACGGTGACCTCAGAATAAGAAGAAACAGACTAATATTAATGTAGATGCAAAAGTTCCATGTTGCCACAGTGTCAGATTGGAGAGGATCTGGTTTTCACAGTCTTGCGTCGATGGCCGTCTAGGTGAAGAGGTCTTCACTGATGATCTGTCTCTGGGGCTCATCCAGCTTGCTACCACCTTGTCGGTTCACATCCACGTAGGTGCACGAAAAGGTCACGACCGTCACCGGTATTCTATCGCAGAGGCAGTGTTGTAGCTTGTGTGGTTTATCTGAGGTGTGATCATTGCTGGTTGAAAACTTTCCCCGATATCCCATCGGGATGATTTGAAATACAGTCAGCTTCGACAGTTTTTGCCGGTCTCTTTGGACGCTTCTTGAAAAAGACAGTTTTGCTTCGTTTTGTTTCCTTTTGTTGGAGTGGCTGGTTGTTGGTCCTCGTCAAAGAGGTGTCTACAGATCATAGCGTGCCGGAGCCAGAAGATTTGTTGTTTTGTCAATATGCTCTCAAGACTTCGCTGCAGGTATCATTAAAGTACAGCACAATTACAGCTCACCGCTACCCATCGTAAACAGGTTGGGCCTGTCTGTTCCGGTGGGCTCTCAGTGGTGCTAAATCATCAAATGAAGAGGATGGGATTCAAACCCACACAAACCAAGGTGTGCCCAGCACAACGGATTAGCCTTGCATCGCCTTAACCACTCGACCACCTCGTCACTTTCCGTGGTCCTTTTATTTAACACTCCCGATTCAGACCATCAGCTCATTAGTAGAGCACTCAGTGAACTGAACTGAGTGTGTCAGATAAGGAGGACACTCAAAAAGTGCAGAGTGGGGTCCCCAGGACTACTGCTAACGGAGCTGAACGACGAGGATGGGATTCGAACCCACGCGTGCAGAGCACAATGGATTAGCAGTCCATCGCCTTAACCACTCGGCCACCTCGTCATTTTACGTGGCATTTTTTATTTAGCACTCCTGATTCAGATCATCAGTTCATTAGTAGAGAACTCTAAGAACTGAACTGAGTGTGTTAGATAAGGAGGACACACAAAAAGTTTAGCATGGGGTCCCCAGGACCTGGATTAAGGTCCAGTGCTGAAGGAACCGAACGACAAGAATGGGATTCCAACCATTGCACAGAGCACAATGGATTAGCAGTCCATCGCTTTAACCACTCGGCCACCCCGTCCCCTTGCTGACCGAGACAGGCCATGCTGCGGACCTTTTCAGCTGCTGCTGCCGTGCTTTCAGCAGGCTGTTTTGAGCACAGAGGGAATAGTGAATGAGCCGTCTTTTACACACCTCTAATCTGTTCCGTGGAAACACGGTGCAGCAACCCGTGCCAGGAGACTGTTTGTGCGTCATGTTTAAAGCTTGCTGCCACCTTGTCGGTTCACATCCACGTAGGTGCACGAAAAGGTCACGACCGTCGCTGGCATTCTTTCGCAGAGGCAATATTGTAGCCTATGAGGTTTATCCGAGGCGCGATCATTGCTGGTTGAAAACTTTACCCAATACCCCGCCAGGATGACTTGAAATACAGTTAGCTTTGGCAATTTTTGCTAGCCTCTCTGGAGGCTTAGAGTTTTGTTGAGAAATATAGCCTTGTTTCGTTTAGGTTTTTTTTTCCTCGCCAAAAAGCTGTCTACTGATGATAGAGCGCCAGAGCCAGAAGGCTTGTTGTTTTGTCAATATGTTCTCAAGACAGGTATCGTTAAACTGCAGCGCAATTACAGATCACCGTTACCCATCGTAAACAGGTTGGTCCTGTCTGGTCCGGTGGGCTCTCAGTGGCGCTAAAGCTTCCAATGCGTGTCGAGCACAATGTATTAGCCTTCCACCGCCTTAACCACTGGACCACCTCGTCATCTTGCGGGGTTTCTTTATTTAACACTCCTGATTCATGTGCATGTGGATGCATTCTTCGTCTTTTCTTTCAGCCGCCGAGGGCCTGTTTTCCACTGAGGCCCTGCGCCAAACTCCCTATGAGACACAATCGAACGTTAGTAGTAACCTCCGATTACGGCCGAATGTGGATTCTGCTCGGACGACGGGGCACCGGTACATCCTTTGTAGCTTTAGCTTATTAGCCAAACGCTACACCAGTTTGCCTTTTCCCTTGAAATCATCCTTGATTTCCATAAGAAAGGTGCCCCAAATTGGTGGAAAATCACAACTCAACCATACGCTGTCCAAAGCATTGAACCGCCTTCACGCGGCAAAACAGAACATGTTGTTGGCCCGCACTGCTGGGTCAAACTGCGCTTCCCAAAAACAGATTGGGTCAAAACTGACAGAAGAAATCTCTAAGCCTGCTTTAAGCCCTACCCACGGGACGGGTTGACAGTCTCGCACAACGCGAGAGCCTCAGTTTCGCCTGTGTAATTTGGGGGCCGATGAAAACTGCATCCGACTAAAATTACAAAAAAATTTTTAGGACTCTAATGATGTTTCAGATGTAACTTTTCTCATCTCTGTTGTTAGGTTGTCACCATCTCTGAGACTCAAAGTGTCAGAAGTCGCCTAAGCTGGTTTTGCAAAATGGAGGTCAAGATTATACTTTCAGGGAACATTTCTATAGTTTTTAACTAGGAAATGTGTTTCAAAAGTGTAGTGTCTCCCAAACTACGATGATGAGCTTTGATACTCTTTACTGAGCGTGAATCGGGTGTGGAGTAGTTGTTTATTTCATATGTTCCACACCATTGATGAACGTTCTGTGTGGCGTTTATGCAGCATAGAAGAAGAGAGTATGATCAGAGTGGTCTTTGAAAATTGTAAATATCAGATTAAAAATCTTGTGAGTAGTTGCGATCGATTGAACATCGGATATGATTCTGTTTGTAATTAATTGTTTAGCTCATAATTGGTGTATATCTGATGAAACTACTTTTTTTTTTTTTTTTTTTTACATTTTTGGTGGTGGGTGTCACCATCCTTGAGATTCAGAATGTCAGAATAAGATGTCAGCTGGTTCTATCAACTTAAAGTTGCCATAAAATGCATTGAGAGAATATTTTAATTTGTTCTTTGATGTCTACATAGAAGGTATATGGCATAGGAAAGGGCAAACAATCTCCAGAAACGGTTTTACAGGACCATTTACAACCCTAGGATTTGTCCCTAGAATGAAATGCTCTGTTATTGCCTTTTTTGGAAGCTTCATGAATATTAATGAGCTCTGCTCCAATTGGCTGTTTCACAGAGCTGCTCATCTCTATAGCTGGCACATTGATAAAAAATATATATTTAATTTGGAGCTCTAGCCGCTTTTAATATGTGGTTTGTTGAATCTGCCGTTTTGAATCGCAGACATTTTAGTCTCATTACTGTGATCCATGTGCTCTGTGTAAAGTTATAATGCAGAGGGAGCTCTTCTTACCACACAAGTTCAGCTGCTTCTCGGTGATACTCTGGATCTGTAAATCATTCGCCATCATCAGCGCAGTTATTTCTCCATCATTCACCATCATCAGCACAGTCATCTCTCTGTTTATGTGGTAAGTGATATCTTTTGTACTGCAATGTAACAGGCTAGTGCTAGCATTAAGCTAACCGTGTCCCTTCAGTGGCTTGCCTTGTTTTACTGATGTACTGACGTTACCGATGATTGGGCGATGCAAATGTTGGAGGCGTAACTATTAACGATCCCGGGACTGTTGCGTAACAGTCGGTGTTATGTTGGAATTGACATATAAATCTAGTGTTCTCAAAAGACCACCGAAAAATAGAAGATTTATCCTTATCCTTATATAGATTTATCCTTGATTTCCATAAGAAAGGTGCCCCAAATTGGTGGAAAATCACATCTCAACCATACGCTGTCCAAAGCATTGAACCGCCTTCACGCGGCAAGACAGAACATGTTGTTGGCCTGCACTGCTGGGTCAAACTGCGCTTCCCAAAAACACATTGGGTCAAAACTGACAGAAGAAAACTCTAAGCCTGCTCTAAGCCCTACCCACGGGACGGCTCGACAGTCTCGCACAACGCGAGAGCCTCCGTTTCGCCTGTGTCATTTGGGAGCCGATGAAAACTGCCTCCGACCCGGTGAAGGAAGCCACAACCAGCCCGGCTAGCTCAGTCGGTAGAGCATGAGACTCTTAATCTCAGGGTCGTGGGTTCGAGCCCCACGTTGGGCGCCTCTGTTGGCTCTCTTTCTTCCCAACAGGGTGGCGGGCTCCAGCGTGCCCATTCGCCGCACAGGCTAAGTGGATTTTGCGAGCTCCGGAAACATCTTTCAAAACAGCCTGTTAGTACGTGCGATTCTTATCCCTAACCCTAACCCTTGCTTTTACAACCGTGATCCGGCGGCAGCAGACACACAACGGCTGTCTCTGTGGCGCAATCGGTTAGCGCGTTCGGCTGTTAACCGAAAGGTTGGTGGTTCGAGCCCACCCAGGGACGTGTGAAATGCCGGTGTTTTGCACGCACGCGCGTCAGGTGTCCACTAACGCCTATGCCGTTCTTAGGGTTGCGAGGCACAGCTTTCTCAGGGCGTTTATCCTGTGCACCTTCAATAAGCTGGCTTGTTTTAAAAGAAGTCAGCGGCGGGTGTTTGATGAACATTTTCACCAGCTCGAGTTTGCTGTGGCATGTGGATTCATTCTTTACTGATGATTTGTCTCTAGGGCTCATCTAGTTGACATGGTATCCGCTGACATTCGGCTGAAGGTGCTGATCCACCATCTGCTCTTGGTACGGACTGGATCCGGGGGACTGCAGTGACCATCTGATCGGAATACAGAATGGATCTGGCGGCTACGGTGACCTCAGAATAAGAAGAAACAGACTAATATTAATGTAGATGCAAAAGTTCCATGTTGCCACAGTGTCAGATTGGAGAGGATCTGGTTTTCACAGTCTTGCGTCGATGGCCGTCTAGGTGAAGAGGTCTTCACTGATGATCTGTCTCTGGGGCTCATCCAGCTTGCTACCACCTTGTCGGTTCACATCCACGTAGGTGCACGAAAAGGTCACGACCGTCACCGGTATTCTATCGCAGAGGCAGTGTTGTAGCTTGTGTGGTTTATCTGAGGTGTGATCATTGCTGGTTGAAAACTTTCCCCGATATCCCATCGGGATGATTTGAAATACAGTCAGCTTCGACAGTTTTTGCCGGTCTCTCTGGACGCTTCTTGAAAAAGACAGTTTTGCTTCGTTTTGTTTCCTTTTGTTGGAGTGGCTGGTTGTTGGTCCTCGTCAAAGAGGTGTCTACAGATCATAGCGTGCCGGAGCCAGAAGATTTGTTGTTTTGTCAATATGCTCTCAAGACTTCGCTGCAGGTATCATTAAAGTACAGCACAATTACAGCTCACCGCTACCCATCGTAAACAGGTTGGGCCTGTCTGTTCCGGTGGGCTCTCAGTGGTGCTAAATCATCAAATGAAGAGGATGGGATTCAAACCCACACAAACCAAGGTGTGCCCAGCACAACGGATTAGCCTTGCATCGCCTTAACCACTCGACCACCTCGTCACTTTCCGTGGTCCTTTTATTTAACACTCCCGATTCAGACCATCAGCTCATTAGTAGAGCACTCAGTGAACTGAACTGAGTGTGTCAGATAAGGAGGACACTCAAAAAGTGCAGAGTGGGGTCCCCAGGACTACTGCTAACGGAGCCGAACGACGAGGATGGGATTCGAACCCACGCGTGCAGAGCACAATGGATTAGCAGTCCATCGCCTTAACCACTCGGCCACCTCGTCATTTTACGTGGCATGTTTTATTTAGCACTCCTGATTCAGATCATCATTTCATTAGTAGAGAACTCTAAGAACTGAACTGAGTGTGTTAGATAAGGAGGACACACAAAAAGTTTAGCATGGGGTCCCCAGGACCTGGATTAAGGTCCAGTGCTGAAGGAACCGAACGACAAGAATGGGATTCCAACCATTGCACAGAGCACAATGGATTAGCAGTCCATCGCTTTAACCACTCGGCCACCCCGTCCCCTTGCTGACCGAGACAGGCCATGCTGCGGACCTTTTCAGCTGCTGCTGCCGTGCTTTCAGCAGGCTGTTTTGAGCACAGAGGGAATAGTGAATGAGCCGTCTTTTACACACCTCTAATCTGTTCCGTGGAAACACGGTGCAGCAACCCGTGCCAGGAGACTGTTTGTGCGTCATGTTTAAAGCTTGCTGCCACCTTGTCGGTTCACATCCACGTAGGTGCACGAAAAGGTCACGACCGTCGCTGGCATTCTTTAGCAGAGGCAATATTGTAGCCTATGAGGTTTATCCGAGGCGCGATCATTGCTGGTTGAAAACTTTACCCAATACCCCGCCAGGATGACTTGAAATACAGTTAGCTTTGGCAATTTTTGCTAGCCTCTCTGGAGGCTTAGAGTTTTGTTGAGAAATATAGCCTTGTTTCGTTTAGGTTTTTTTTTCCTCGCCAAAAAGCTGTCTACTGATGATAGAGCGCCAGAGCCAGAAGGCTTGTTGTTTTGTCAATATGTTCTCAAGACAGGTATCGTTAAACTGCAGCGCAATTACAGATCACCGTTACCCATCGTAAACAGGTTGGTCCTGTCTGGTCCGGTGGGCTCTCAGTGGCGCTATAGCTTCCAATGCGTGTCGAGCACAATGTATTAGCCTTCCACCGCCTTAACCACTGGACCACCTCGTCATCTTGCGGGGTTTCTTTATTTAACACTCCTGATTCATGTGCATGTGGATGCATTCTTCGTCTTTTCTTTCAGCCGCCGAGGGCCTGTTTTCCACTGAGGCCCTGCGCCAAACTCCCTATGAGACACAATCGAACGTTAGTAGTAACCTCCGATTACGGCCGAATGTGGATTCTGCTCGGACGACGGGGCACCGGTCATCCTTTGTAGCTTTAGCTTATTAGCCAAACGCTACACCAGTTTGCCATTTCCCTTGAAATCATCCTTGATTTCCATAAGAAAGGTGCCCCAAATTGGTGGAAAATCACAACTCAACCATACGCTGTCCAAAGCATTGAACCGCCTTCACGCGGCAAAACAGAACATGTTGTTGGCCCGCACTGCTGGGTCAAACTGCGCTTCCCAAAAACAGATTGGGTCAAAACTGACAGAAGAAATCTCTAAGCCTGCTTTAAGCCCTACCCACGGGACGGGTTGACAGTCTCGCACAACGCGAGAGCCTCAGTTTCGCCTGTGTAATTTGGGGGCCGATGAAAACTGCATCCGACTAAAATTACAAAAAATTTTTTAGGACTCTAATGATGTTTCAGATGTAACTTTTCTCATCTCTGTTGTTAGGTTGTCACCATCTCTGAGACTCAAAGTGTCAGAAGTCGCCTAAGCTGGTTTTGCAAAATGGAGGTCAAGATTATACTTTCAGGGATCATTTCTATAGTTTTTAACTAGGAAATGTGTTTCAAAAGTGTAGTGTCTCCCAAACTACGATGATGAGCTTTGATACTCTTTACTGAGCGTGAATCGGGTGTGGAGTAGTTGTTTATTTCATATGTTCCACACCATTGATGAACGTTCTGTGTGGCGTTTATGCAGCATAGAAGAAGAGAGTATGATCAGAGTGGTCTTTGAAAATTGTAAATATCAGATTAAAAATCTTGTGAGTAGTTGCGATCGATTGAACATCGGATATGATTCTGTTTGTAATTAATTGTTTAGCTCATAATTGGTGTATATCTGATGAAACTACTTTTTTTTTTTTTTTTTTTTACATTTTTGGTGGTGGGTGTCACCATCCTTGAGATTCAGAATGTCAGGATAAGATGTCAGCTGGTTCTATCAACTTAAAGTTGCCATAAAATGCATTGAGAGAATATTTTAATTTGTTCTTTGATGTCTACATAGAAGGTATATGGCATAGGAAAGGGCAAACAATCTCCAGAAACGGTTTTACAGGACCATTTACAACCCTAGGATTTGTCCCTAGAATGAAATGCTCTGTTATTGCCTTTTTTGGAAGCTTCATGAATATTAATGAGCTCTGCTCCAATTGGCTGTTTCACAGAGCTGCTCATCTCTATAGCTGGCACATTGATAAAAAATATATATTTAATTTGGAGCTCTAGCCGCTTTTAATATGTGGTTTGTTGAATCTGCCGTTTTGAATCGCAGACATTTTAGTCTCATTACTGTGATCCATGTGCTCTGTGTAAAGTTATAATGCAGAGGGAGCTCTTCTTACCACACAAGTTCAGCTGCTTCTCGGTGATACTCTGGATCTGTAAATCATTCGCCATCATCAGCGCAGTTATTTCTCCATCATTCACCATCATCAGCACAGTCATCTCTCTGTTTATGTGGTAAGTGATATCTTTTGTACTGCAATGTAACAGGCTAGTGCTAGCATTAAGCTAACCGTGTCCCTTCAGTGGCTTGCCTTGTTTTACTGATGTACTGACGTTACCGATGATTGGGCGATGCAAATGTTGGAGGCGTAACTATTAACGATCCCGGGACTGTTGCGTAACAGTCGGTGTTATGTTGGAATTGACATATAAATCTAGTGTTCTCAAAAGACCACCGAAAAATAGAAGATTTATCCTTATCCTTATATAGATTTATCCTTGATTTCCATAAGAAAGGTGCCCCAAATTGGTGGAAAATCACATCTCAACCATACGCTGTCCAAAGCATTGAACCGCCTTCACGCGGCAAGACAGAACATGTTGTTGGCCTGCACTGCTGGGTCAAACTGCGCTTCCCAAAAACACATTGGGTCAAAACTGACAGAAGAAAACTCTAAGCCTGCTCTAAGCCCTACCCACGGGACGGCTCGACAGTCTCGCACAACGCGAGAGCCTCCGTTTCGCCTGTGTCATTTGGGAGCCGATGAAAACTGCCTCCGACCCGGTGAAGGAAGCCACAACCAGCCCGGCTAGCTCAGTCGGTAGAGCATGAGACTCTTAATCTCAGGGTCGTGGGTTCGAGCCCCACGTTGGGCGCCTCTGTTGGCTCTCTTTCTTCCCAACAGGGTGGCGGGCTCCAGCGTGCCCATTCGCCGCACAGGCTAAGTGGATTTTGCGAGCTCCGGAAACATCTTTCAAAACAGCCTGTTAGTACGTGCGATTCTTATCCCTAACCCTAACCCTTGCTTTTACAACCGTGATCCGGCGGCAGCAGACACACAACGGCTGTCTCTGTGGCGCAATCGGTTAGCGCGTTCGGCTGTTAACCGAAAGGTTGGTGGTTCGAGCCCACCCAGGGACGTGTGAAATGCCGGTGTTTTGCACGCACGCGCGTCAGGTGTCCACTAACGCCTATGCCGTTCTTAGGGTTGCGAGGCACAGCTTTCTCAGGGCGTTTATCCTGTGCACCTTCAATAAGCTGGCTTGTTTTAAAAGAAGTCAGCGGCGGGTGTTTGATGAACATTTTCACCAGCTCGAGTTTGCTGTGGCATGTGGATTCATTCTTTACTGATGATTTGTCTCTAGGGCTCATCTAGTTGACATGGTATCCGCTGACATTCGGCTGAAGGTGCTGATCCACCATCTGCTCTTGGTACGGACTGGATCCGGGGGACTGCAGTGACCATCTGATCGGAATACAGAATGGATCTGGCGGCTACGGTGACCTCAGAATAAGAAGAAACAGACTAATATTAATGTAGATGCAAAAGTTCCATGTTGCCACAGTGTCAGATTGGAGAGGATCTGGTTTTCACAGTCTTGCGTCGATGGCCGTCTAGGTGAAGAGGTCTTCACTGATGATCTGTCTCTGGGGCTCATCCAGCTTGCTACCACCTTGTCGGTTCACATCCACGTAGGTGCACGAAAAGGTCACGACCGTCACCGGTATTCTATCGCAGAGGCAGTGTTGTAGCTTGTGTGGTTTATCTGAGGTGTGATCATTGCTGGTTGAAAACTTTCCCCGATATCCCATCGGGATGATTTGAAATACAGTCAGCTTCGACAGTTTTTGCCGGTCTCTCTGGACGCTTCTTGAAAAAGACAGTTTTGCTTCGTTTTGTTTCCTTTTGTTGGAGTGGCTGGTTGTTGGTCCTCGTCAAAGAGGTGTCTACAGATCATAGCGTGCCGGAGCCAGAAGATTTGTTGTTTTGTCAATATGCTCTCAAGACTTCGCTGCAGGTATCATTAAAGTACAGCACAATTACAGCTCACCGCTACCCATCGTAAACAGGTTGGGCCTGTCTGTTCCGGTGGGCTCTCAGTGGTGCTAAATCATCAAATGAAGAGGATGGGATTCAAACCCACACAAACCAAGGTGTGCCCAGCACAACGGATTAGCCTTGCATCGCCTTAACCACTCGACCACCTCGTCACTTTCCGTGGTCCTTTTATTTAACACTCCCGATTCAGACCATCAGCTCATTAGTAGAGCACTCAGTGAACTGAACTGAGTGTGTCAGATAAGGAGGACACTCAAAAAGTGCAGAGTGGGGTCCCCAGGACTACTGCTAACGGAGCCGAACGACGAGGATGGGATTCGAACCCACGCGTGCAGAGCACAATGGATTAGCAGTCCATCGCCTTAACCACTCGGCCACCTCGTCATTTTACGTGGCATGTTTTATTTAGCACTCCTGATTCAGATCATCATTTCATTAGTAGAGAACTCTAAGAACTGAACTGAGTGTGTTAGATAAGGAGGACACACAAAAAGTTTAGCATGGGGTCCCCAGGACCTGGATTAAGGTCCAGTGCTGAAGGAACCGAACGACAAGAATGGGATTCCAACCATTGCACAGAGCACAATGGATTAGCAGTCCATCGCTTTAACCACTCGGCCACCCCGTCCCCTTGCTGACCGAGACAGGCCATGCTGCGGACCTTTTCAGCTGCTGCTGCCGTGCTTTCAGCAGGCTGTTTTGAGCACAGAGGGAATAGTGAATGAGCCGTCTTTTACACACCTCTAATCTGTTCCGTGGAAACACGGTGCAGCAACCCGTGCCAGGAGACTGTTTGTGCGTCATGTTTAAAGCTTGCTGCCACCTTGTCGGTTCACATCCACGTAGGTGCACGAAAAGGTCACGACCGTCGCTGGCATTCTTTAGCAGAGGCAATATTGTAGCCTATGAGGTTTATCCGAGGCGCGATCATTGCTGGTTGAAAACTTTACCCAATACCCCGCCAGGATGACTTGAAATACAGTTAGCTTTGGCAATTTTTGCTAGCCTCTCTGGAGGCTTAGAGTTTTGTTGAGAAATATAGCCTTGTTTCGTTTAGGTTTTTTTTTCCTCGCCAAAAAGCTGTCTACTGATGATAGAGCGCCAGAGCCAGAAGGCTTGTTGTTTTGTCAATATGTTCTCAAGACAGGTATCGTTAAACTGCAGCGCAATTACAGATCACCGTTACCCATCGTAAACAGGTTGGTCCTGTCTGGTCCGGTGGGCTCTCAGTGGCGCTATAGCTTCCAATGCGTGTCGAGCACAATGTATTAGCCTTCCACCGCCTTAACCACTGGACCACCTCGTCATCTTGCGGGGTTTCTTTATTTAACACTCCTGATTCATGTGCATGTGGATGCATTCTTCGTCTTTTCTTTCAGCCGCCGAGGGCCTGTTTTCCACTGAGGCCCTGCGCCAAACTCCCTATGAGACACAATCGAACGTTAGTAGTAACCTCCGATTACGGCCGAATGTGGATTCTGCTCGGACGACGGGGCACCGGTACATCCTTTGTAGCTTTAGCTTATTAGCCAAACGCTACACCAGTTTGCCATTTCCCTTGAAATCATCCTTGATTTCCATAAGAAAGGTGCCCCAAATTGGTGGAAAATCACAACTCAACCATACGCTGTCCAAAGCATTGAACCGCCTTCACGCGGCAAAACAGAACATGTTGTTGGCCCGCACTGCTGGGTCAAACTGCGCTTCCCAAAAACAGATTGGGTCAAAACTGACAGAAGAAATCTCTAAGCCTGCTTTAAGCCCTACCCACGGGACGGGTTGACAGTCTCGCACAACGCGAGAGCCTCAGTTTCGCCTGTGTAATTTGGGGGCCGATGAAAACTGCATCCGACTAAAATTACAAAAAATTTTTTAGGACTCTAATGATGTTTCAGATGTAACTTTTCTCATCTCTGTTGTTAGGTTGTCACCATCTCTGAGACTCAAAGTGTCAGAAGTCGCCTAAGCTGGTTTTGCAAAATGGAGGTCAAGATTATACTTTCAGGGATCATTTCTATAGTTTTTAACTAGGAAATGTGTTTCAAAAGTGTAGTGTCTCCCAAACTACGATGATGAGCTTTGATACTCTTTACTGAGCGTGAATCGGGTGTGGAGTAGTTGTTTATTTCATATGTTCCACACCATTGATGAACGTTCTGTGTGGCGTTTATGCAGCATAGAAGAAGAGAGTATGATCAGAGTGGTCTTTGAAAATTGTAAATATCAGATTAAAAATCTTGTGAGTAGTTGCGATCGATTGAACATCGGATATGATTCTGTTTGTAATTAATTGTTTAGCTCATAATTGGTGTATATCTGATGAAACTACTTTTTTTTTTTTTTTTTTTTACATTTTTGGTGGTGGGTGTCACCATCCTTGAGATTCAGAATGTCAGGATAAGATGTCAGCTGGTTCTATCAACTTAAAGTTGCCATAAAATGCATTGAGAGAATATTTTAATTTGTTCTTTGATGTCTACATAGAAGGTATATGGCATAGGAAAGGGCAAACAATCTCCAGAAACGGTTTTACAGGACCATTTACAACCCTAGGATTTGTCCCTAGAATGAAATGCTCTGTTATTGCCTTTTTTGGAAGCTTCATGAATATTAATGAGCTCTGCTCCAATTGGCTGTTTCACAGAGCTGCTCATCTCTATAGCTGGCACATTGATAAAAAATATATATTTAATTTGGAGCTCTAGCCGCTTTTAATATGTGGTTTGTTGAATCTGCCGTTTTGAATCGCAGACATTTTAGTCTCATTACTGTGATCCATGTGCTCTGTGTAAAGTTATAATGCAGAGGGAGCTCTTCTTACCACACAAGTTCAGCTGCTTCTCGGTGATACTCTGGATCTGTAAATCATTCGCCATCATCAGCGCAGTTATTTCTCCATCATTCACCATCATCAGCACAGTCATCTCTCTGTTTATGTGGTAAGTGATATCTTTTGTACTGCAATGTAACAGGCTAGTGCTAGCATTAAGCTAACCGTGTCCCTTCAGTGGCTTGCCTTGTTTTACTGATGTACTGACGTTACCGATGATTGGGCGATGCAAATGTTGGAGGCGTAACTATTAACGATCCCGGGACTGTTGCGTAACAGTCGGTGTTATGTTGGAATTGACATATAAATCTAGTGTTCTCAAAAGACCACCGAAAAATAGAAGATTTATCCTTATCCTTATATAGATTTATCCTTGATTTCCATAAGAAAGGTGCCCCAAATTGGTGGAAAATCACATCTCAACCATACGCTGTCCAAAGCATTGAACCGCCTTCACGCGGCAAGACAGAACATGTTGTTGGCCTGCACTGCTGGGTCAAACTGCGCTTCCCAAAAACACATTGGGTCAAAACTGACAGAAGAAAACTCTAAGCCTGCTCTAAGCCCTACCCACGGGACGGCTCGACAGTCTCGCACAACGCGAGAGCCTCCGTTTCGCCTGTGTCATTTGGGAGCCGATGAAAACTGCCTCCGACCCGGTGAAGGAAGCCACAACCAGCCCGGCTAGCTCAGTCGGTAGAGCATGAGACTCTTAATCTCAGGGTCGTGGGTTCGAGCCCCACGTTGGGCGCCTCTGTTGGCTCTCTTTCTTCCCAACAGGGTGGCGGGCTCCAGCGTGCCCATTCGCCGCACAGGCTAAGTGGATTTTGCGAGCTCCGGAAACATCTTTCAAAACAGCCTGTTAGTACGTGCGATTCTTATCCCTAACCCTAACCCTTGCTTTTACAACCGTGATCCGGCGGCAGCAGACACACAACGGCTGTCTCTGTGGCGCAATCGGTTAGCGCGTTCGGCTGTTAACCGAAAGGTTGGTGGTTCGAGCCCACCCAGGGACGTGTGAAATGCCGGTGTTTTGCACGCACGCGCGTCAGGTGTCCACTAACGCCTATGCCGTTCTTAGGGTTGCGAGGCACAGCTTTCTCAGGGCGTTTATCCTGTGCACCTTCAATAAGCTGGCTTGTTTTAAAAGAAGTCAGCGGCGGGTGTTTGATGAACATTTTCACCAGCTCGAGTTTGCTGTGGCATGTGGATTCATTCTTTACTGATGATTTGTCTCTAGGGCTCATCTAGTTGACATGGTATCCGCTGACATTCGGCTGAAGGTGCTGATCCACCATCTGCTCTTGGTACGGACTGGATCCGGGGGACTGCAGTGACCATCTGATCGGAATACAGAATGGATCTGGCGGCTACGGTGACCTCAGAATAAGAAGAAACAGACTAATATTAATGTAGATGCAAAAGTTCCATGTTGCCACAGTGTCAGATTGGAGAGGATCTGGTTTTCACAGTCTTGCGTCGATGGCCGTCTAGGTGAAGAGGTCTTCACTGATGATCTGTCTCTGGGGCTCATCCAGCTTGCTACCACCTTGTCGGTTCACATCCACGTAGGTGCACGAAAAGGTCACGACCGTCACCGGTATTCTATCGCAGAGGCAGTGTTGTAGCTTGTGTGGTTTATCTGAGGTGTGATCATTGCTGGTTGAAAACTTTCCCCGATATCCCATCGGGATGATTTGAAATACAGTCAGCTTCGACAGTTTTTGCCGGTCTCTCTGGACGCTTCTTGAAAAAGACAGTTTTGCTTCGTTTTGTTTCCTTTTGTTGGAGTGGCTGGTTGTTGGTCCTCGTCAAAGAGGTGTCTACAGATCATAGCGTGCCGGAGCCAGAAGATTTGTTGTTTTGTCAATATGCTCTCAAGACTTCGCTGCAGGTATCATTAAAGTACAGCACAATTACAGCTCACCGCTACCCATCGTAAACAGGTTGGGCCTGTCTGTTCCGGTGGGCTCTCAGTGGTGCTAAATCATCAAATGAAGAGGATGGGATTCAAACCCACACAAACCAAGGTGTGCCCAGCACAACGGATTAGCCTTGCATCGCCTTAACCACTCGACCACCTCGTCACTTTCCGTGGTCCTTTTATTTAACACTCCCGATTCAGACCATCAGCTCATTAGTAGAGCACTCAGTGAACTGAACTGAGTGTGTCAGATAAGGAGGACACTCAAAAAGTGCAGAGTGGGGTCCCCAGGACTACTGCTAACGGAGCCGAACGACGAGGATGGGATTCGAACCCACGCGTGCAGAGCACAATGGATTAGCAGTCCATCGCCTTAACCACTCGGCCACCTCGTCATTTTACGTGGCATGTTTTATTTAGCACTCCTGATTCAGATCATCATTTCATTAGTAGAGAACTCTAAGAACTGAACTGAGTGTGTTAGATAAGGAGGACACACAAAAAGTTTAGCATGGGGTCCCCAGGACCTGGATTAAGGTCCAGTGCTGAAGGAACCGAACGACAAGAATGGGATTCCAACCATTGCACAGAGCACAATGGATTAGCAGTCCATCGCTTTAACCACTCGGCCACCCCGTCCCCTTGCTGACCGAGACAGGCCATGCTGCGGACCTTTTCAGCTGCTGCTGCCGTGCTTTCAGCAGGCTGTTTTGAGCACAGAGGGAATAGTGAATGAGCCGTCTTTTACACACCTCTAATCTGTTCCGTGGAAACACGGTGCAGCAACCCGTGCCAGGAGACTGTTTGTGCGTCATGTTTAAAGCTTGCTGCCACCTTGTCGGTTCACATCCACGTAGGTGCACGAAAAGGTCACGACCGTCGCTGGCATTCTTTAGCAGAGGCAATATTGTAGCCTATGAGGTTTATCCGAGGCGCGATCATTGCTGGTTGAAAACTTTACCCAATACCCCGCCAGGATGACTTGAAATACAGTTAGCTTTGGCAATTTTTGCTAGCCTCTCTGGAGGCTTAGAGTTTTGTTGAGAAATATAGCCTTGTTTCGTTTAGGTTTTTTTTTCCTCGCCAAAAAGCTGTCTACTGATGATAGAGCGCCAGAGCCAGAAGGCTTGTTGTTTTGTCAATATGTTCTCAAGACAGGTATCGTTAAACTGCAGCGCAATTACAGATCACCGTTACCCATCGTAAACAGGTTGGTCCTGTCTGGTCCGGTGGGCTCTCAGTGGCGCTATAGCTTCCAATGCGTGTCGAGCACAATGTATTAGCCTTCCACCGCCTTAACCACTGGACCACCTCGTCATCTTGCGGGGTTTCTTTATTTAACACTCCTGATTCATGTGCATGTGGATGCATTCTTCGTCTTTTCTTTCAGCCGCCGAGGGCCTGTTTTCCACTGAGGCCCTGCGCCAAACTCCCTATGAGACACAATCGAACGTTAGTAGTAACCTCCGATTACGGCCGAATGTGGATTCTGCTCGGACGACGGGGCACCGGTACATCCTTTGTAGCTTTAGCTTATTAGCCAAACGCTACACCAGTTTGCCATTTCCCTTGAAATCATCCTTGATTTCCATAAGAAAGGTGCCCCAAATTGGTGGAAAATCACAACTCAACCATACGCTGTCCAAAGCATTGAACCGCCTTCACGCGGCAAAACAGAACATGTTGTTGGCCCGCACTGCTGGGTCAAACTGCGCTTCCCAAAAACAGATTGGGTCAAAACTGACAGAAGAAATCTCTAAGCCTGCTTTAAGCCCTACCCACGGGACGGGTTGACAGTCTCGCACAACGCGAGAGCCTCAGTTTCGCCTGTGTAATTTGGGGGCCGATGAAAACTGCATCCGACTAAAATTACAAAAAATTTTTTAGGACTCTAATGATGTTTCAGATGTAACTTTTCTCATCTCTGTTGTTAGGTTGTCACCATCTCTGAGACTCAAAGTGTCAGAAGTCGCCTAAGCTGGTTTTGCAAAATGGAGGTCAAGATTATACTTTCAGGGATCATTTCTATAGTTTTTAACTAGGAAATGTGTTTCAAAAGTGTAGTGTCTCCCAAACTACGATGATGAGCTTTGATACTCTTTACTGAGCGTGAATCGGGTGTGGAGTAGTTGTTTATTTCATATGTTCCACACCATTGATGAACGTTCTGTGTGGCGTTTATGCAGCATAGAAGAAGAGAGTATGATCAGAGTGGTCTTTGAAAATTGTAAATATCAGATTAAAAATCTTGTGAGTAGTTGCGATCGATTGAACATCGGATATGATTCTGTTTGTAATTAATTGTTTAGCTCATAATTGGTGTATATCTGATGAAACTACTTTTTTTTTTTTTTTTTTTTTTTTTTTTACATTTTTGGTGGTGGGTGTCACCATCCTTGAGATTCAGAATGTCAGGATAAGATGTCAGCTGGTTCTATCAACTTAAAGTTGCCATAAAATGCATTGAGAGAATATTTTAATTTGTTCTTTGATATCCACATAGAAGGTATATGGCATAGGAAAGGGCAAACAATCTCCAGAAACGGTTTTACAGGACCATTTACAACCCTAGGATTTGTCCCTAGAATGAAATGCTCTGTTATTGCCTTTTTTGGAAGCTTCATGAATATTAATGAGCTCTTCTCCAATTGGCTGTTTCACAGAGCTGCTCATCTCTATAGCTGGCACATTGATAAAAAATATATATTTAATTAGGAGCTCTAGCCGCTTTTAATATGTGGTTTGTTGAATCTGCCGTTTTGAATCGCAGACATTTTAGTCTCATTACTGTGATCCATGTGCTCTGTGTAAAGTTATAATGCAGAGGGAGCTCTTCTTACCACACAAGTTCAGCTGCTTCTCGGTGATACTCTGGATCTGTAAATCATTCGCCATCATCAGCGCAGTTATTTCTCCATCATTCACCATCATCAGCACAGTCATCTCTCTGTTTATGTGGTAAGTGATATCTTTTGTACTGCAATGTAACAGGCTAGTGCTAGCATTAAGCTAACCGTGTCCCTTCAGTGGCTTGCCTTGTTTTACTGATGTACTGACGTTACCGATGATTGGGCGATGCAAATGTTGGAGGCGTAACTATTAACGATCCCGGGACTGTTGCGTAACAGTCGGTGTTATGTTGGAATTGACATATAAATCTAGTGTTCTCAAAAGACCACCGAAAAATAGAAGATTTATCCTTATCCTTATATAGATTTATCCTTGATTTCCATAAGAAAGGTGCCCCAAATTGGTAGAAAATCACATCTCAACCATACGCTGTCCAAAGCATTGAACCGCCTTCACGCGGCAAGACAGAACATGTTGTTGGCCTGCACTGCTGGGTCAAACTGCGCTTCCCAAAAACACATTGGGTCAAAACTGACAGAAGAAAACTCTAAGCCTGCTCTAAGCCCTACCCACGGGACGGCTCGACAGTCTCGCACAACGCGAGAGCCTCCGTTTCGCCTGTGTCATTTGGGAGCCGATGAAAACTGCCTCCGACCCGGTGAAGGAAGCCACAACCAGCCCGGCTAGCTCAGTCGGTAGAGCATGAGACTCTTAATCTCAGGGTCGTGGGTTCGAGCCCCACGTTGGGCACCTCTGTTGGCTCTCTTTCTTCCCAACAGGGTGGCGGGCTCCAGCGTGCCCATTCGCCGCACAGGCTAAGTGGATTTTGCGAGCTCCGGAAACATCTTTCAAAACAGCCTGTTAGTACGTGCGATTCTAATCCCTAACCCTAACCCTTGCTTTTACAACCGTGATCCGGCGGCAGCAGACACACAACGGCTGTCTCTGTGGCGCAATCGGTTAGCGCGTTCGGCTGTTAACCGAAAGGTTGGTGGTTCGAGCCCACCCAGGGACGTGTGAAATGCCGGTG
Organism: Garra rufa; assembly: GCF_049309525.1. Lineage (NCBI taxonomy): Eukaryota > Metazoa > Chordata > Actinopteri > Cypriniformes > Cyprinidae > Garra > Garra rufa. The sequence goes on from NC_133361.1 coordinate 98,022,730, forward strand.
TTTTGCACGCACGCGCGTCAGGTGTCCACTAACGCCTATGCCGTTCTTAGGGTTGCGAGGCACAGCTTTCTCAGGGCGTTTATCCTGTGCACCTTCAATAAGCTGGCTTGTTTTAAAAGAAGTCAGCGGCGGGTGTTTGATGAACATTTTCACCAGCTCGAGTTTGCTGTGGCATGTGGATTCATTCTTTACTGATGATTTGTCTCTAGGGCTCATCTAGTTGACATGGTATCCGCTGACATTCGGCTGAAGGTGCTGATCCACCATCTGCTCTTGGTACGGACTGGATCCGGGGGACTGCAGTGACCATCTGATCGGAATACAGAATGGATCTGGCGGCTACGGTGACCTCAGAATAAGAAGAAACAGACTAATATTAATGTAGATGCAAAAGTTCCATGTTGCCACAGTGTCAGATTGGAGAGGATCTGGTTTTCACAGTCTTGCGTCGATGGCCGTCTAGGTGAAGAGGTCTTCACTGATGATCTGTCTCTGGGGCTCATCCAGCTTGCTACCACCTTGTCGGTTCACATCCACGTAGGTGCACGAAAAGGTCACGACCGTCACCGGTATTCTATCGCAGAGGCAGTGTTGTAGCTTGTGTGGTTTATCTGAGGTGTGATCATTGCTGGTTGAAAACTTTCCCCGATATCCCATCGGGATGATTTGAAATACAGTCAGCTTCGACAGTTTTTGCCGGTCTCTCTGGACGCTTCTTGAAAAAGACAGTTTTGCTTCGTTTTGTTTCCTTTTGTTGGAGTGGCTGGTTGTTGGTCCTCGTCAAAGAGGTGTCTACAGATCATAGCGTGCCGGAGCCAGAAGATTTGTTGTTTTGTCAATATGCTCTCAAGACTTCGCTGCAGGTATCATTAAAGTACAGCACAATTACAGCTCACCGCTACCCATCGTAAACAAGTTGGGCCTGTCTGTTCCGGTGGGCTCTCAGTGGTGCTAAATCATCAAATGAAGAGGATGGGATTCAAACCCACACAAACCAAGGTGTGCCCAGCACAACGGATTAGCCTTGCATCGCCTTAACCACTCGACCACCTCGTCACTTTCCGTGGTCCTTTTATTTAACACTCCCGATTCAGACCATCAGCTCATTAGTAGAGCACTCAGTGAACTGAACTGAGTGTGTCAGATAAGGAGGACACTCAAAAAGTGCAGAGTGGGGTCCCCAGGACTACTGCTAACGGAGCCAAACGACGAGGATGGGATTCGAACCCACGCGTGCAGAGCACAATGGATTAGCAGTCCATCGCCTTAACCACTCGGCCACCTCGTCATTTTACGTGGCATTTTTTATTTAGCACTCCTGATTCAGATCATCAGTTCATTAGTAGAGAACTCTAAGAACTGAACTGAGTGTGTTAGATAAGGAGGACACACAAAAAGTTTAGCATGGGGTCCCCAGGACCTGGATTAAGGTCCAGTGCTGAAGGAACCGAACGACAAGAATGGGATTCCAACCATTGCACAGAGCACAATGGATTAGCAGTCCATCGCTTTAACCACTCGGCCACCCCGTCCCCTTGCTGACCGAGACAGGCCATGCTGCGGACCTTTTCAGCTGCTGCTGCCGTGCTTTCAGCAGGCTGTTTTGAGCACAGAGGGAATAGTGAATGAGCCGTCTTTTACACACCTCTAATCTGTTCCGTGGAAACACGGTGCAGCAACCCGTGCCAGGAGACTGTTTGTGCGTCATGTTTAAAGCTTGCTGCCACCTTGTCGGTTCACATCCACGTAGGTGCACGAAAAGGTCACGACCGTCGCTGGCATTCTTTCGCAGAGGCAATATTGTAGCCTATGAGGTTTATCCGAGGCGCGATCATTGCTGGTTGAAAACTTTACCCAATACCCCGCCAGGATGACTTGAAATACAGTTAGCTTTGGCAATTTTTGCTAGCCTCTCTGGAGGCTTAGAGTTTTGTTGAGAAATATAGCCTTGTTTCGTTTAGGTTTTTTTTTCCTCGCCAAAAAGCTGTCTACTGATGATAGAGCGCCAGAGCCAGAAGGCTTGTTGTTTTGTCAATATGTTCTCAAGACAGGTATCGTTAAACTGCAGCGCAATTACAGATCACCGTTACCCATCGTAAACAGGTTGGTCCTGTCTGGTCCGGTGGGCTCTCAGTGGCGCTAAAGCTTCCAATGCGTGTCGAGCACAATGTATTAGCCTTCCACCGCCTTAACCACTGGACCACCTCGTCATCTTGCGGGGTTTCTTTATTTAACACTCCTGATTCATGTGCATGTGGATGCATTCTTCGTCTTTTCTTTCAGCCGCCGAGGGCCTGTTTTCCACTGAGGCCCTGCGCCAAACTCCCTATGAGACACAATCGAACGTTAGTAGTAACCTCCGATTACGGCCGAATGTGGATTCTGCTCGGACGACGGGGCACCGGTACATCCTTTGTAGCTTTAGCTTATTAGCCAAACGCTACACCAGTTTGCCTTTTCCCTTGAAATCATCCTTGATTTCCATAAGAAAGGTGCCCCAAATTGGTGGAAAATCACAACTCAACCATACGCTGTCCAAAGCATTGAACCGCCTTCACGCGGCAAAACAGAACATGTTGTTGGCCCGCACTGCTGGGTCAAACTGCGCTTCCCAAAAACAGATTGGGTCAAAACTGACAGAAGAAATCTCTAAGCCTGCTTTAAGCCCTACCCACGGGACGGGTTGACAGTCTCGCACAACGCGAGAGCCTCAGTTTCGCCTGTGTAATTTGGGGGCCGATGAAAACTGCATCCGACTAAAATTACAAAAAATTTTTTAGGACTCTAATGATGTTTCAGATGTAACTTTTCTCATCTCTGTTGTTAGGTTGTCACCATCTCTGAGACTCAAAGTGTCAGAAGTCGCCTAAGCTGGTTTTGCAAAATGGAGGTCAAGATTATACTTTCAGGGATCATTTCTATAGTTTTTAACTAGGAAATGTGTTTCAAAAGTGTAGTGTCTCCCAAACTACGATGATGAGCTTTGATACTCTTTACTGAGCGTGAATCGGGTGTGGAGTAGTTGTTTATTTCATATGTTCCACACCATTGATGAACGTTCTGTGTGGCGTTTATGCAGCATAGAAGAAGAGAGTATGATCAGAGTGGTCTTTGAAAATTGTAAATATCAGATTAAAAATCTTGTGAGTAGTTGCGATCGATTGAACATCGGATATGATTCTGTTTGTAATTAATTGTTTAGCTCATAATTGGTGTATATCTGATGAAACTACTTTTTTTTTTTTTTTTTTTTTTTTTTTTTTACATTTTTGGTGGTGGGTGTCACCATCCTTGAGATTCAGAATGTCAGGATAAGATGTCAGCTGGTTCTATCAACTTAAAGTTGCCATAAAATGCATTGAGAGAATATTTTAATTTGTTCTTTGATATCCACATAGAAGGTATATGGCATAGGAAAGGGCAAACAATCTCCAGAAACGGTTTTACAGGACCATTTACAACCCTAGGATTTGTCCCTAGAATGAAATGCTCTGTTATTGCCTTTTTTGGAAGCTTCATGAATATTAATGAGCTCTTCTCCAATTGGCTGTTTCACAGAGCTGCTCATCTCTATAGCTGGCACATTGATAAAAAATATATATTTAATTAGGAGCTCTAGCCGCTTTTAATATGTGGTTTGTTGAATCTGCCGTTTTGAATCGCAGACATTTTAGTCTCATTACTGTGATCCATGTGCTCTGTGTAAAGTTATAATGCAGAGGGAGCTCTTCTTACCACACAAGTTCAGCTGCTTCTCGGTGATACTCTGGATCTGTAAATCATTCGCCATCATCAGCGCAGTTATTTCTCCATCATTCACCATCATCAGCACAGTCATCTCTCTGTTTATGTGGTAAGTGATATCTTTTGTACTGCAATGTAACAGGCTAGTGCTAGCATTAAGCTAACCGTGTCCCTTCAGTGGCTTGCCTTGTTTTACTGATGTACTGACGTTACCGATGATTGGGCGATGCAAATGTTGGAGGCGTAACTATTAACGATCCCGGGACTGTTGCGTAACAGTCGGTGTTATGTTGGAATTGACATATAAATCTAGTGTTCTCAAAAGACCACCGAAAAATAGAAGATTTATCCTTATCCTTATATAGATTTATCCTTGATTTCCATAAGAAAGGTGCCCCAAATTGGTGGAAAATCACATCTCAACCATACGCTGTCCAAAGCATTGAACCGCCTTCACGCGGCAAGACAGAACATGTTGTTGGCCTGCACTGCTGGGTCAAACTGCGCTTCCCAAAAACACATTGGGTCAAAACTGACAGAAGAAAACTCTAAGCCTGCTCTAAGCCCTACCCACGGGACGGCTCGACAGTCTCGCACAACGCGAGAGCCTCCGTTTCGCCTGTGTCATTTGGGAGCCGATGAAAACTGCCTCCGACCCGGTGAAGGAAGCCACAACCAGCCCGGCTAGCTCAGTCGGTAGAGCATGAGACTCTTAATCTCAGGGTCGTGGGTTCGAGCCCCACGTTGGGCACCTCTGTTGGCTCTCTTTCTTCCCAACAGGGTGGCGGGCTCCAGCGTGCCCATTCGCCGCACAGGCTAAGTGGATTTTGCGAGCTCCGGAAACATCTTTCAAAACAGCCTGTTAGTACGTGCGATTCTAATCCCTAACCCTAACCCTTGCTTTTACAACCGTGATCCGGCGGCAGCAGACACACAACGGCTGTCTCTGTGGCGCAATCGGTTAGCGCGTTCGGCTGTTAACCGAAAGGTTGGTGGTTCGAGCCCACCCAGGGACGTGTGAAATGCCGGTGTTTTGCACGCACGCGCGTCAGGTGTCCACTAACGCCTATGCCGTTCTTAGGGTTGCGAGGCACAGCTTTCTCAGGGCGTTTATCCTGTGCACCTTCAATAAGCTGGCTTGTTTTAAAAGAAGTCAGCGGCGGGTGTTTGATGAACATTTTCACCAGCTCGAGTTTGCTGTGGCATGTGGATTCATTCTTTACTGATGATTTGTCTCTAGGGCTCATCTAGTTGACATGGTATCCGCTGACATTCGGCTGAAGGTGCTGATCCACCATCTGCTCTTGGTACGGACTGGATCCGGGGGACTGCAGTGACCATCTGATCGGAATACAGAATGGATCTGGCGGCTACGGTGACCTCAGAATAAGAAGAAACAGACTAATATTAATGTAGATGCAAAAGTTCCATGTTGCCACAGTGTCAGATTGGAGAGGATCTGGTTTTCACAGTCTTGCGTCGATGGCCGTCTAGGTGAAGAGGTCTTCACTGATGATCTGTCTCTGGGGCTCATCCAGCTTGCTACCACCTTGTCGGTTCACATCCACGTAGGTGCACGAAAAGGTCACGACCGTCACCGGTATTCTATCGCAGAGGCAGTGTTGTAGCTTGTGTGGTTTATCTGAGGTGTGATCATTGCTGGTTGAAAACTTTCCCCGATATCCCATCGGGATGATTTGAAATACAGTCAGCTTCGACAGTTTTTGCCGGTCTCTCTGGACGCTTCTTGAAAAAGACAGTTTTGCTTCGTTTTGTTTCCTTTTGTTGGAGTGGCTGGTTGTTGGTCCTCGTCAAAGAGGTGTCTACAGATCATAGCGTGCCGGAGCCAGAAGATTTGTTGTTTTGTCAATATGCTCTCAAGACTTCGCTGCAGGTATCATTAAAGTACAGCACAATTACAGCTCACCGCTACCCATCGTAAACAGGTTGGGCCTGTCTGTTCCGGTGGGCTCTCAGTGGTGCTAAATCATCAAATGAAGAGGATGGGATTCAAACCCACACAAACCAAGGTGTGCCCAGCACAACGGATTAGCCTTGCATCGCCTTAACCACTCGACCACCTCGTCACTTTCCGTGGTCCTTTTATTTAACACTCCCGATTCAGACCATCAGCTCATTAGTAGAGCACTCAGTGAACTGAACTGAGTGTGTCAGATAAGGAGGACACTCAAAAAGTGCAGAGTGGGGTCCCCAGGACTACTGCTAACGGAGCCGAACGACGAGGATGGGATTCGAACCCACGCGTGCAGAGCACAATGGATTAGCAGTCCATCGCCTTAACCACTCGGCCACCTCGTCATTTTACGTGGCATGTTTTATTTAGCACTCCTGATTCAGATCATCATTTCATTAGTAGAGAACTCTAAGAACTGAACTGAGTGTGTTAGATAAGGAGGACACACAAAAAGTTTAGCATGGGGTCCCCAGGACCTGGATTAAGGTCCAGTGCTGAAGGAACCGAACGACAAGAATGGGATTCCAACCATTGCACAGAGCACAATGGATTAGCAGTCCATCGCTTTAACCACTCGGCCACCCCGTCCCCTTGCTGACCGAGACAGGCCATGCTGCGGACCTTTTCAGCTGCTGCTGCCGTGCTTTCAGCAGGCTGTTTTGAGCACAGAGGGAATAGTGAATGAGCCGTCTTTTACACACCTCTAATCTGTTCCGTGGAAACACGGTGCAGCAACCCGTGCCAGGAGACTGTTTGTGCGTCATGTTTAAAGCTTGCTGCCACCTTGTCGGTTCACATCCACGTAGGTGCACGAAAAGGTCACGACCGTCGCTGGCATTCTTTAGCAGAGGCAATATTGTAGCCTATGAGGTTTATCCGAGGCGCGATCATTGCTGGTTGAAAACTTTACCCAATACCCCGCCAGGATGACTTGAAATACAGTTAGCTTTGGCAATTTTTGCTAGCCTCTCTGGAGGCTTAGAGTTTTGTTGAGAAATATAGCCTTGTTTCGTTTAGGTTTTTTTTTCCTCGCCAAAAAGCTGTCTACTGATGATAGAGCGCCAGAGCCAGAAGGCTTGTTGTTTTGTCAATATGTTCTCAAGACAGGTATCGTTAAACTGCAGCGCAATTACAGATCACCGTTACCCATCGTAAACAGGTTGGTCCTGTCTGGTCCGGTGGGCTCTCAGTGGCGCTATAGCTTCCAATGCGTGTCGAGCACAATGTATTAGCCTTCCACCGCCTTAACCACTGGACCACCTCGTCATCTTGCGGGGTTTCTTTATTTAACACTCCTGATTCATGTGCATGTGGATGCATTCTTCGTCTTTTCTTTCAGCCGCCGAGGGCCTGTTTTCCACTGAGGCCCTGCGCCAAACTCCCTATGAGACACAATCGAACGTTAGTAGTAACCTCCGATTACGGCCGAATGTGGATTCTGCTCGGACGACGGGGCACCGGTACATCCTTTGTAGCTTTAGCTTATTAGCCAAACGCTACACCAGTTTGCCATTTCCCTTGAAATCATCCTTGATTTCCATAAGAAAGGTGCCCCAAATTGGTGGAAAATCACAACTCAACCATACGCTGTCCAAAGCATTGAACCGCCTTCACGCGGCAAAACAGAACATGTTGTTGGCCCGCACTGCTGGGTCAAACTGCGCTTCCCAAAAACAGATTGGGTCAAAACTGACAGAAGAAATCTCTAAGCCTGCTTTAAGCCCTACCCACGGGACGGGTTGACAGTCTCGCACAACGCGAGAGCCTCAGTTTCGCCTGTGTAATTTGGGGGCCGATGAAAACTGCATCCGACTAAAATTACAAAAATTTTTTTAGGACTCTAATGATGTTTCAGATGTAACTTTTCTCATCTCTGTTGTTAGGTTGTCACCATCTCTGAGACTCAAAGTGTCAGAAGTCGCCTAAGCTGGTTTTGCAAAATGGAGGTCAAGATTATACTTTCAGGGATCATTTCTATAGTTTTTAACTAGGAAATGTGTTTCAAAAGTGTAGTGTCTCCCAAACTACGATGATGAGCTTTGATACTCTTTACTGAGCGTGAATCGGGTGTGGAGTAGTTGTTTATTTCATATGTTCCACACCATTGATGAACGTTCTGTGTGGCGTTTATGCAGCATAGAAGAAGAGAGTATGATCAGAGTGGTCTTTGAAAATTGTAAATATCAGATTAAAAATCTTGTGAGTAGTTGCGATCGATTGAACATCGGATATGATTCTGTTTGTAATTAATTGTTTAGCTCATAATTGGTGTATATCTGATGAAACTACTTTTTTTTTTTTTTTTTTTACATTTTTGGTGGTGGGTGTCACCATCCTTGAGATTCAGAATGTCAGGATAAGATGTCAGCTGGTTCTATCAACTTAAAGTTGCCATAAAATGCATTGAGAGAATATTTTAATTTGTTCTTTGATGTCTACATAGAAGGTATATGGCATAGGAAAGGGCAAACAATCTCCAGAAACGGTTTTACAGGACCATTTACAACCCTAGGATTTGTCCCTAGAATGAAATGCTCTGTTATTGCCTTTTTTGGAAGCTTCATGAATATTAATGAGCTCTGCTCCAATTGGCTGTTTCACAGAGCTGCTCATCTCTATAGCTGGCACATTGATAAAAAATATATATTTAATTTGGAGCTCTAGCCGCTTTTAATATGTGGTTTGTTGAATCTGCCGTTTTGAATCGCAGACATTTTAGTCTCATTACTGTGATCCATGTGCTCTGTGTAAAGTTATAATGCAGAGGGAGCTCTTCTTACCACACAAGTTCAGCTGCTTCTCGGTGATACTCTGGATCTGTAAATCATTCGCCATCATCAGCGCAGTTATTTCTCCATCATTCACCATCATCAGCACAGTCATCTCTCTGTTTATGTGGTAAGTGATATCTTTTGTACTGCAATGTAACAGGCTAGTGCTAGCATTAAGCTAACCGTGTCCCTTCAGTGGCTTGCCTTGTTTTACTGATGTACTGACGTTACCGATGATTGGGCGATGCAAATGTTGGAGGCGTAACTATTAACGATCCCGGGACTGTTGCGTAACAGTCGGTGTTATGTTGGAATTGACATATAAATCTAGTGTTCTCAAAAGACCACCGAAAAATAGAAGATTTATCCTTATCCTTATATAGATTTATCCTTGATTTCCATAAGAAAGGTGCCCCAAATTGGTGGAAAATCACATCTCAACCATACGCTGTCCAAAGCATTGAACCGCCTTCACGCGGCAAGACAGAACATGTTGTTGGCCTGCACTGCTGGGTCAAACTGCGCTTCCCAAAAACACATTGGGTCAAAACTGACAGAAGAAAACTCTAAGCCTGCTCTAAGCCCTACCCACGGGACGGCTCGACAGTCTCGCACAACGCGAGAGCCTCCGTTTCGCCTGTGTCATTTGGGAGCCGATGAAAACTGCCTCCGACCCGGTGAAGGAAGCCACAACCAGCCCGGCTAGCTCAGTCGGTAGAGCATGAGACTCTTAATCTCAGGGTCGTGGGTTCGAGCCCCACGTTGGGCGCCTCTGTTGGCTCTCTTTCTTCCCAACAGGGTGGCGGGCTCCAGCGTGCCCATTCGCCGCACAGGCTAAGTGGATTTTGCGAGCTCCGGAAACATCTTTCAAAACAGCCTGTTAGTACGTGCGATTCTTATCCCTAACCCTAACCCTTGCTTTTACAACCGTGATCCGGCGGCAGCAGACACACAACGGCTGTCTCTGTGGCGCAATCGGTTAGCGCGTTCGGCTGTTAACCGAAAGGTTGGTGGTTCGAGCCCACCCAGGGACGTGTGAAATGCCGGTGTTTTGCACGCACGCGCGTCAGGTGTCCACTAACGCCTATGCCGTTCTTAGGGTTGCGAGGCACAGCTTTCTCAGGGCGTTTATCCTGTGCACCTTCAATAAGCTGGCTTGTTTTAAAAGAAGTCAGCGGCGGGTGTTTGATGAACATTTTCACCAGCTCGAGTTTGCTGTGGCATGTGGATTCATTCTTTACTGATGATTTGTCTCTAGGGCTCATCTAGTTGACATGGTATCCGCTGACATTCGGCTGAAGGTGCTGATCCACCATCTGCTCTTGGTACGGACTGGATCCGGGGGACTGCAGTGACCATCTGATCGGAATACAGAATGGATCTGGCGGCTACGGTGACCTCAGAATAAGAAGAAACAGACTAATATTAATGTAGATGCAAAAGTTCCATGTTGCCACAGTGTCAGATTGGAGAGGATCTGGTTTTCACAGTCTTGCGTCGATGGCCGTCTAGGTGAAGAGGTCTTCACTGATGATCTGTCTCTGGGGCTCATCCAGCTTGCTACCACCTTGTCGGTTCACATCCACGTAGGTGCACGAAAAGGTCACGACCGTCACCGGTATTCTATCGCAGAGGCAGTGTTGTAGCTTGTGTGGTTTATCTGAGGTGTGATCATTGCTGGTTGAAAACTTTCCCCGATATCCCATCGGGATGATTTGAAATACAGTCAGCTTCGACAGTTTTTGCCGGTCTCTCTGGACGCTTCTTGAAAAAGACAGTTTTGCTTCGTTTTGTTTCCTTTTGTTGGAGTGGCTGGTTGTTGGTCCTCGTCAAAGAGGTGTCTACAGATCATAGCGTGCCGGAGCCAGAAGATTTGTTGTTTTGTCAATATGCTCTCAAGACTTCGCTGCAGGTATCATTAAAGTACAGCACAATTACAGCTCACCGCTACCCATCGTAAACAGGTTGGGCCTGTCTGTTCCGGTGGGCTCTCAGTGGTGCTAAATCATCAAATGAAGAGGATGGGATTCAAACCCACACAAACCAAGGTGTGCCCAGCACAACGGATTAGCCTTGCATCGCCTTAACCACTCGACCACCTCGTCACTTTCCGTGGTCCTTTTATTTAACACTCCCGATTCAGACCATCAGCTCATTAGTAGAGCACTCAGTGAACTGAACTGAGTGTGTCAGATAAGGAGGACACTCAAAAAGTGCAGAGTGGGGTCCCCAGGACTACTGCTAACGGAGCCGAACGACGAGGATGGGATTCGAACCCACGCGTGCAGAGCACAATGGATTAGCAGTCCATCGCCTTAACCACTCGGCCACCTCGTCATTTTACGTGGCATTTTTTATTTAGCACTCCTGATTCAGATCATCAGTTCATTAGTAGAGAACTCTAAGAACTGAACTGAGTGTGTTAGATAAGGAGGACACACAAAAAGTTTAGCATGGGGTCCCCAGGACCTGGATTAAGGTCCAGTGCTGAAGGAACCGAACGACAAGAATGGGATTCCAACCATTGCACAGAGCACAATGGATTAGCAGTCCATCGCTTTAACCACTCGGCCACCCCGTCCCCTTGCTGACCGAGACAGGCCATGCTGCGGACCTTTTCAGCTGCTGCTGCCGTGCTTTCAGCAGGCTGTTTTGAGCACAGAGGGAATAGTGAATGAGCCGTCTTTTACACACCTCTAATCTGTTCCGTGGAAACACGGTGCAGCAACCCGTGCCAGGAGACTGTTTGTGCGTCATGTTTAAAGCTTGCTGCCACCTTGTCGGTTCACATCCACGTAGGTGCACGAAAAGGTCACGACCGTCGCTGGCATTCTTTCGCAGAGGCAATATTGTAGCCTATGAGGTTTATCCGAGGCGCGATCATTGCTGGTTGAAAACTTTACCCAATACCCCGCCAGGATGACTTGAAATACAGTTAGCTTTGGCAATTTTTGCTAGCCTCTCTGGAGGCTTAGAGTTTTGTTGAGAAATATAGCCTTGTTTCGTTTAGGTTTTTTTTTCCTCGCCAAAAAGCTGTCTACTGATGATAGAGCGCCAGAGCCAGAAGGCTTGTTGTTTTGTCAATATGTTCTCAAGACAGGTATCGTTAAACTGCAGCGCAATTACAGATCACCGTTACCCATCGTAAACAGGTTGGTCCTGTCTGGTCCGGTGGGCTCTCAGTGGCGCTAAAGCTTCCAATGCGTGTCGAGCACAATGTATTAGCCTTCCACCGCCTTAACCACTGGACCACCTCGTCATCTTGCGGGGTTTCTTTATTTAACACTCCTGATTCATGTGCATGTGGATGCATTCTTCGTCTTTTCTTTCAGCCGCCGAGGGCCTGTTTTCCACTGAGGCCCTGCGCCAAACTCCCTATGAGACACAATCGAACGTTAGTAGTAACCTCCGATTACGGCCGAATGTGGATTCTGCTCGGACGACGGGGCACCGGTACATCCTTTGTAGCTTTAGCTTATTAGCCAAACGCTACACCAGTTTGCCTTTTCCCTTGAAATCATCCTTGATTTCCATAAGAAAGGTGCCCCAAATTGGTGGAAAATCACAACTCAACCATACGCTGTCCAAAGCATTGAACCGCCTTCACGCGGCAAAACAGAACATGTTGTTGGCCCGCACTGCTGGGTCAAACTGCGCTTCCCAAAAACAGATTGGGTCAAAACTGACAGAAGAAATCTCTAAGCCTGCTTTAAGCCCTACCCACGGGACGGGTTGACAGTCTCGCACAACGCGAGAGCCTCAGTTTCGCCTGTGTAATTTGGGGGCCGATGAAAACTGCATCCGACTAAAATTACAAAAAATTTTTTAGGACTCTAATGATGTTTCAGATGTAACTTTTCTCATCTCTGTTGTTAGGTTGTCACCATCTCTGAGACTCAAAGTGTCAGAAGTCGCCTAAGCTGGTTTTGCAAAATGGAGGTCAAGATTATACTTTCAGGGATCATTTCTATAGTTTTTAACTAGGAAATGTGTTTCAAAAGTGTAGTGTCTCCCAAACTACGATGATGAGCTTTGATACTCTTTACTGAGCGTGAATCGGGTGTGGAGTAGTTGTTTATTTCATATGTTCCACACCATTGATGAACGTTCTGTGTGGCGTTTATGCAGCATAGAAGAAGAGAGTATGATCAGAGTGGTCTTTGAAAATTGTAAATATCAGATTAAAAATCTTGTGAGTAGTTGCGATCGATTGAACATCGGATATGATTCTGTTTGTAATTAATTGTTTAGCTCATAATTGGTGTATATCTGATGAAACTACTTTTTTTTTTTTTTTTTTTTTTTTTTTTTTTACATTTTTGGTGGTGGGTGTCACCATCCTTGAGATTCAGAATGTCAGGATAAGATGTCAGCTGGTTCTATCAACTTAAAGTTGCCATAAAATGCATTGAGAGAATATTTTAATTTGTTCTTTGATATCCACATAGAAGGTATATGGCATAGGAAAGGGCAAACAATCTCCAGAAACGGTTTTACAGGACCATTTACAACCCTAGGATTTGTCCCTAGAATGAAATGCTCTGTTATTGCCTTTTTTGGAAGCTTCATGAATATTAATGAGCTCTTCTCCAATTGGCTGTTTCACAGAGCTGCTCATCTCTATAGCTGGCACATTGATAAAAAATATATATTTAATTAGGAGCTCTAGCCGCTTTTAATATGTGGTTTGTTGAATCTGCCGTTTTGAATCGCAGACATTTTAGTCTCATTACTGTGATCCATGTGCTCTGTGTAAAGTTATAATGCAGAGGGAGCTCTTCTTACCACACAAGTTCAGCTGCTTCTCGGTGATACTCTGGATCTGTAAATCATTCGCCATCATCAGCGCAGTTATTTCTCCATCATTCACCATCATCAGCACAGTCATCTCTCTGTTTATGTGGTAAGTGATATCTTTTGTACTGCAATGTAACAGGCTAGTGCTAGCATTAAGCTAACCGTGTCCCTTCAGTGGCTTGCCTTGTTTTACTGATGTACTGACGTTACCGATGATTGGGCGATGCAAATGTTGGAGGCGTAACTATTAACGATCCCGGGACTGTTGCGTAACAGTCGGTGTTATGTTGGAATTGACATATAAATCTAGTGTTCTCAAAAGACCACCGAAAAATAGAAGATTTATCCTTATCCTTATATAGATTTATCCTTGATTTCCATAAGAAAGGTGCCCCAAATTGGTGGAAAATCACATCTCAACCATACGCTGTCCAAAGCATTGAACCGCCTTCACGCGGCAAGACAGAACATGTTGTTGGCCTGCACTGCTGGGTCAAACTGCGCTTCCCAAAAACACATTGGGTCAAAACTGACAGAAGAAAACTCTAAGCCTGCTCTAAGCCCTACCCACGGGACGGCTCGACAGTCTCGCACAACGCGAGAGCCTCCGTTTCGCCTGTGTCATTTGGGAGCCGATGAAAACTGCCTCCGACCCGGTGAAGGAAGCCACAACCAGCCCGGCTAGCTCAGTCGGTAGAGCATGAGACTCTTAATCTCAGGGTCGTGGGTTCGAGCCCCACGTTGGGCACCTCTGTTGGCTCTCTTTCTTCCCAACAGGGTGGCGGGCTCCAGCGTGCCCATTCGCCGCACAGGCTAAGTGGATTTTGCGAGCTCCGGAAACATCTTTCAAAACAGCCTGTTAGTACGTGCGATTCTAATCCCTAACCCTAACCCTTGCTTTTACAACCGTGATCCGGCGGCAGCAGACACACAACGGCTGTCTCTGTGGCGCAATCGGTTAGCGCGTTCGGCTGTTAACCGAAAGGTTGGTGGTTCGAGCCCACCCAGGGACGTGTGAAATGCCGGTGTTTTGCACGCACGCGCGTCAGGTGTCCACTAACGCCTATGCCGTTCTTAGGGTTGCGAGGCACAGCTTTCTCAGGGCGTTTATCCTGTGCACCTTCAATAAGCTGGCTTGTTTTAAAAGAAGTCAGCGGCGGGTGTTTGATGAACATTTTCACCAGCTCGAGTTTGCTGTGGCATGTGGATTCATTCTTTACTGATGATTTGTCTCTAGGGCTCATCTAGTTGACATGGTATCCGCTGACATTCGGCTGAAGGTGCTGATCCACCATCTGCTCTTGGTACGGACTGGATCCGGGGGACTGCAGTGACCATCTGATCGGAATACAGAATGGATCTGGCGGCTACGGTGACCTCAGAATAAGAAGAAACAGACTAATATTAATGTAGATGCAAAAGTTCCATGTTGCCACAGTGTCAGATTGGAGAGGATCTGGTTTTCACAGTCTTGCGTCGATGGCCGTCTAGGTGAAGAGGTCTTCACTGATGATCTGTCTCTGGGGCTCATCCAGCTTGCTACCACCTTGTCGGTTCACATCCACGTAGGTGCACGAAAAGGTCACGACCGTCACCGGTATTCTATCGCAGAGGCAGTGTTGTAGCTTGTGTGGTTTATCTGAGGTGTGATCATTGCTGGTTGAAAACTTTCCCCGATATCCCATCGGGATGATTTGAAATACAGTCAGCTTCGACAGTTTTTGCCGGTCTCTCTGGACGCTTCTTGAAAAAGACAGTTTTGCTTCGTTTTGTTTCCTTTTGTTGGAGTGGCTGGTTGTTGGTCCTCGTCAAAGAGGTGTCTACAGATCATAGCGTGCCGGAGCCAGAAGATTTGTTGTTTTGTCAATATGCTCTCAAGACTTCGCTGCAGGTATCATTAAAGTACAGCACAATTACAGCTCACCGCTACCCATCGTAAACAGGTTGGGCCTGTCTGTTCCGGTGGGCTCTCAGTGGTGCTAAATCATCAAATGAAGAGGATGGGATTCAAACCCACACAAACCAAGGTGTGCCCAGCACAACGGATTAGCCTTGCATCGCCTTAACCACTCGACCACCTCGTCACTTTCCGTGGTCCTTTTATTTAACACTCCCGATTCAGACCATCAGCTCATTAGTAGAGCACTCAGTGAACTGAACTGAGTGTGTCAGATAAGGAGGACACTCAAAAAGTGCAGAGTGGGGTCCCCAGGACTACTGCTAACGGAGCCGAACGACGAGGATGGGATTCGAACCCACGCGTGCAGAGCACAATGGATTAGCAGTCCATCGCCTTAACCACTCGGCCACCTCGTCATTTTACGTGGCATGTTTTATTTAGCACTCCTGATTCAGATCATCATTTCATTAGTAGAGAACTCTAAGAACTGAACTGAGTGTGTTAGATAAGGAGGACACACAAAAAGTTTAGCATGGGGTCCCCAGGACCTGGATTAAGGTCCAGTGCTGAAGGAACCGAACGACAAGAATGGGATTCCAACCATTGCACAGAGCACAATGGATTAGCAGTCCATCGCTTTAACCACTCGGCCACCCCGTCCCCTTGCTGACCGAGACAGGCCATGCTGCGGACCTTTTCAGCTGCTGCTGCCGTGCTTTCAGCAGGCTGTTTTGAGCACAGAGGGAATAGTGAATGAGCCGTCTTTTACACACCTCTAATCTGTTCCGTGGAAACACGGTGCAGCAACCCGTGCCAGGAGACTGTTTGTGCGTCATGTTTAAAGCTTGCTGCCACCTTGTCGGTTCACATCCACGTAGGTGCACGAAAAGGTCACGACCGTCGCTGGCATTCTTTAGCAGAGGCAATATTGTAGCCTATGAGGTTTATCCGAGGCGCGATCATTGCTGGTTGAAAACTTTACCCAATACCCCGCCAGGATGACTTGAAATACAGTTAGCTTTGGCAATTTTTGCTAGCCTCTCTGGAGGCTTAGAGTTTTGTTGAGAAATATAGCCTTGTTTCGTTTAGGTTTTTTTTTCCTCGCCAAAAAGCTGTCTACTGATGATAGAGCGCCAGAGCCAGAAGGCTTGTTGTTTTGTCAATATGTTCTCAAGACAGGTATCGTTAAACTGCAGCGCAATTACAGATCACCGTTACCCATCGTAAACAGGTTGGTCCTGTCTGGTCCGGTGGGCTCTCAGTGGCGCTATAGCTTCCAATGCGTGTCGAGCACAATGTATTAGCCTTCCACCGCCTTAACCACTGGACCACCTCGTCATCTTGCGGGGTTTCTTTATTTAACACTCCTGATTCATGTGCATGTGGATGCATTCTTCGTCTTTTCTTTCAGCCGCCGAGGGCCTGTTTTCCACTGAGGCCCTGCGCCAAACTCCCTATGAGACACAATCGAACGTTAGTAGTAACCTCCGATTACGGCCGAATGTGGATTCTGCTCGGACGACGGGGCACCGGTACATCCTTTGTAGCTTTAGCTTATTAGCCAAACGCTACACCAGTTTGCCATTTCCCTTGAAATCATCCTTGATTTCCATAAGAAAGGTGCCCCAAATTGGTGGAAAATCACAACTCAACCATACGCTGTCCAAAGCATTGAACCGCCTTCACGCGGCAAAACAGAACATGTTGTTGGCCCGCACTGCTGGGTCAAACTGCGCTTCCCAAAAACAGATTGGGTCAAAACTGACAGAAGAAATCTCTAAGCCTGCTTTAAGCCCTACCCACGGGACGGGTTGACAGTCTCGCACAACGCGAGAGCCTCAGTTTCGCCTGTGTAATTTGGGGGCCGATGAAAACTGCATCCGACTAAAATTACAAAAAATTTTTTAGGACTCTAATGATGTTTCAGATGTAACTTTTCTCATCTCTGTTGTTAGGTTGTCACCATCTCTGAGACTCAAAGTGTCAGAAGTCGCCTAAGCTGGTTTTGCAAAATGGAGGTCAAGATTATACTTTCAGGGATCATTTCTATAGTTTTTAACTAGGAAATGTGTTTCAAAAGTGTAGTGTCTCCCAAACTACGATGATGAGCTTTGATACTCTTTACTGAGCGTGAATCGGGTGTGGAGTAGTTGTTTATTTCATATGTTCCACACCATTGATGAACGTTCTGTGTGGCGTTTATGCAGCATAGAAGAAGAGAGTATGATCAGAGTGGTCTTTGAAAATTGTAAATATCAGATTAAAAATCTTGTGAGTAGTTGCGATCGATTGAACATCGGATATGATTCTGTTTGTAATTAATTGTTTAGCTCATAATTGGTGTATATCTGATGAAACTACTTTTTTTTTTTTTTTTTTTACATTTTTGGTGGTGGGTGTCACCATCCTTGAGATTCAGAATGTCAGGATAAGATGTCAGCTGGTTCTATCAACTTAAAGTTGCCATAAAATGCATTGAGAGAATATTTTAATTTGTTCTTTGATGTCTACATAGAAGGTATATGGCATAGGAAAGGGCAAACAATCTCCAGAAACGGTTTTACAGGACCATTTACAACCCTAGGATTTGTCCCTAGAATGAAATGCTCTGTTATTGCCTTTTTTGGAAGCTTCATGAATATTAATGAGCTCTGCTCCAATTGGCTGTTTCACAGAGCTGCTCATCTCTATAGCTGGCACATTGATAAAAAATATATATTTAATTTGGAGCTCTAGCCGCTTTTAATATGTGGTTTGTTGAATCTGCCGTTTTGAATCGCAGACATTTTAGTCTCATTACTGTGATCCATGTGCTCTGTGTAAAGTTATAATGCAGAGGGAGCTCTTCTTACCACACAAGTTCAGCTGCTTCTCGGTGATACTCTGGATCTGTAAATCATTCGCCATCATCAGCGCAGTTATTTCTCCATCATTCACCATCATCAGCACAGTCATCTCTCTGTTTATGTGGTAAGTGATATCTTTTGTACTGCAATGTAACAGGCTAGTGCTAGCATTAAGCTAACCGTGTCCCTTCAGTGGCTTGCCTTGTTTTACTGATGTACTGACGTTACCGATGATTGGGCGATGCAAATGTTGGAGGCGTAACTATTAACGATCCCGGGACTGTTGCGTAACAGTCGGTGTTATGTTGGAATTGACATATAAATCTAGTGTTCTCAAAAGACCACCGAAAAATAGAAGATTTATCCTTATCCTTATATAGATTTATCCTTGATTTCCATAAGAAAGGTGCCCCAAATTGGTGGAAAATCACATCTCAACCATACGCTGTCCAAAGCATTGAACCGCCTTCACGCGGCAAGACAGAACATGTTGTTGGCCTGCACTGCTGGGTCAAACTGCGCTTCCCAAAAACACATTGGGTCAAAACTGACAGAAGAAAACTCTAAGCCTGCTCTAAGCCCTACCCACGGGACGGCTCGACAGTCTCGCACAACGCGAGAGCCTCCGTTTCGCCTGTGTCATTTGGGAGCCGATGAAAACTGCCTCCGACCCGGTGAAGGAAGCCACAACCAGCCCGGCTAGCTCAGTCGGTAGAGCATGAGACTCTTAATCTCAGGGTCGTGGGTTCGAGCCCCACGTTGGGCGCCTCTGTTGGCTCTCTTTCTTCCCAACAGGGTGGCGGGCTCCAGCGTGCCCATTCGCCGCACAGGCTAAGTGGATTTTGCGAGCTCCGGAAACATCTTTCAAAACAGCCTGTTAGTACGTGCGATTCTTATCCCTAACCCTAACCCTTGCTTTTACAACCGTGATCCGGCGGCAGCAGACACACAACGGCTGTCTCTGTGGCGCAATCGGTTAGCGCGTTCGGCTGTTAACCGAAAGGTTGGTGGTTCGAGCCCACCCAGGGACGTGTGAAATGCCGGTGTTTTGCACGCACGCGCGTCAGGTGTCCACTAACGCCTATGCCGTTCTTAGGGTTGCGAGGCACAGCTTTCTCAGGGCGTTTATCCTGTGCACCTTCAATAAGCTGGCTTGTTTTAAAAGAAGTCAGCGGCGGGTGTTTGATGAACATTTTCACCAGCTCGAGTTTGCTGTGGCATGTGGATTCATTCTTTACTGATGATTTGTCTCTAGGGCTCATCTAGTTGACATGGTATCCGCTGACATTCGGCTGAAGGTGCTGATCCACCATCTGCTCTTGGTACGGACTGGATCCGGGGGACTGCAGTGACCATCTGATCGGAATACAGAATGGATCTGGCGGCTACGGTGACCTCAGAATAAGAAGAAACAGACTAATATTAATGTAGATGCAAAAGTTCCATGTTGCCACAGTGTCAGATTGGAGAGGATCTGGTTTTCACAGTCTTGCGTCGATGGCCGTCTAGGTGAAGAGGTCTTCACTGATGATCTGTCTCTGGGGCTCATCCAGCTTGCTACCACCTTGTCGGTTCACATCCACGTAGGTGCACGAAAAGGTCACGACCGTCACCGGTATTCTATCGCAGAGGCAGTGTTGTAGCTTGTGTGGTTTATCTGAGGTGTGATCATTGCTGGTTGAAAACTTTCCCCGATATCCCATCGGGATGATTTGAAATACAGTCAGCTTCGACAGTTTTTGCCGGTCTCTCTGGACGCTTCTTGAAAAAGACAGTTTTGCTTCGTTTTGTTTCCTTTTGTTGGAGTGGCTGGTTGTTGGTCCTCGTCAAAGAGGTGTCTACAGATCATAGCGTGCCGGAGCCAGAAGATTTGTTGTTTTGTCAATATGCTCTCAAGACTTCGCTGCAGGTATCATTAAAGTACAGCACAATTACAGCTCACCGCTACCCATCGTAAACAGGTTGGGCCTGTCTGTTCCGGTGGGCTCTCAGTGGTGCTAAATCATCAAATGAAGAGGATGGGATTCAAACCCACACAAACCAAGGTGTGCCCAGCACAACGGATTAGCCTTGCATCGCCTTAACCACTCGACCACCTCGTCACTTTCCGTGGTCCTTTTATTTAACACTCCCGATTCAGACCATCAGCTCATTAGTAGAGCACTCAGTGAACTGAACTGAGTGTGTCAGATAAGGAGGACACTCAAAAAGTGCAGAGTGGGGTCCCCAGGACTACTGCTAACGGAGCCGAACGACGAGGATGGGATTCGAACCCACGCGTGCAGAGCACAATGGATTAGCAGTCCATCGCCTTAACCACTCGGCCACCTCGTCATTTTACGTGGCATGTTTTATTTAGCACTCCTGATTCAGATCATCATTTCATTAGTAGAGAACTCTAAGAACTGAACTGAGTGTGTTAGATAAGGAGGACACACAAAAAGTTTAGCATGGGGTCCCCAGGACCTGGATTAAGGTCCAGTGCTGAAGGAACCGAACGACAAGAATGGGATTCCAACCATTGCACAGAGCACAATGGATTAGCAGTCCATCGCTTTAACCACTCGGCCACCCCGTCCCCTTGCTGACCGAGACAGGCCATGCTGCGGACCTTTTCAGCTGCTGCTGCCGTGCTTTCAGCAGGCTGTTTTGAGCACAGAGGGAATAGTGAATGAGCCGTCTTTTACACACCTCTAATCTGTTCCGTGGAAACACGGTGCAGCAACCCGTGCCAGGAGACTGTTTGTGCGTCATGTTTAAAGCTTGCTGCCACCTTGTCGGTTCACATCCACGTAGGTGCACGAAAAGGTCACGACCGTCGCTGGCATTCTTTAGCAGAGGCAATATTGTAGCCTATGAGGTTTATCCGAGGCGCGATCATTGCTGGTTGAAAACTTTACCCAATACCCCGCCAGGATGACTTGAAATACAGTTAGCTTTGGCAATTTTTGCTAGCCTCTCTGGAGGCTTAGAGTTTTGTTGAGAAATATAGCCTTGTTTCGTTTAGGTTTTTTTTTCCTCGCCAAAAAGCTGTCTACTGATGATAGAGCGCCAGAGCCAGAAGGCTTGTTGTTTTGTCAATATGTTCTCAAGACAGGTATCGTTAAACTGCAGCGCAATTACAGATCACCGTTACCCATCGTAAACAGGTTGGTCCTGTCTGGTCCGGTGGGCTCTCAGTGGCGCTATAGCTTCCAATGCGTGTCGAGCACAATGTATTAGCCTTCCACCGCCTTAACCACTGGACCACCTCGTCATCTTGCGGGGTTTCTTTATTTAACACTCCTGATTCATGTGCATGTGGATGCATTCTTCGTCTTTTCTTTCAGCCGCCGAGGGCCTGTTTTCCACTGAGGCCCTGCGCCAAACTCCCTATGAGACACAATCGAACGTTAGTAGTAACCTCCGATTACGGCCGAATGTGGATTCTGCTCGGACGACGGGGCACCGGTACATCCTTTGTAGCTTTAGCTTATTAGCCAAACGCTACACCAGTTTGCCATTTCCCTTGAAATCATCCTTGATTTCCATAAGAAAGGTGCCCCAAATTGGTGGAAAATCACAACTCAACCATACGCTGTCCAAAGCATTGAACCGCCTTCACGCGGCAAAACAGAACATGTTGTTGGCCCGCACTGCTGGGTCAAACTGCGCTTCCCAAAAACAGATTGGGTCAAAACTGACAGAAGAAATCTCTAAGCCTGCTTTAAGCCCTACCCACGGGACGGGTTGACAGTCTCGCACAACGCGAGAGCCTCAGTTTCGCCTGTGTAATTTGGGGGCCGATGAAAACTGCATCCGACTAAAATTACAAAAAATTTTTTAGGACTCTAATGATGTTTCAGATGTAACTTTTCTCATCTCTGTTGTTAGGTTGTCACCATCTCTGAGACTCAAAGTGTCAGAAGTCGCCTAAGCTGGTTTTGCAAAATGGAGGTCAAGATTATACTTTCAGGGATCATTTCTATAGTTTTTAACTAGGAAATGTGTTTCAAAAGTGTAGTGTCTCCCAAACTACGATGATGAGCTTTGATACTCTTTACTGAGCGTGAATCGGGTGTGGAGTAGTTGTTTATTTCATATGTTCCACACCATTGATGAACGTTCTGTGTGGCGTTTATGCAGCATAGAAGAAGAGAGTATGATCAGAGTGGTCTTTGAAAATTGTAAATATCAGATTAAAAATCTTGTGAGTAGTTGCGATCGATTGAACATCGGATATGATTCTGTTTGTAATTAATTGTTTAGCTCATAATTGGTGTATATCTGATGAAACTACTTTTTTTTTTTTTTTTTTTTTTTTTTTTACATTTTTGGTGGTGGGTGTCACCATCCTTGAGATTCAGAATGTCAGGATAAGATGTCAGCTGGTTCTATCAACTTAAAGTTGCCATAAAATGCATTGAGAGAATATTTTAATTTGTTCTTTGATATCCACATAGAAGGTATATGGCATAGGAAAGGGCAAACAATCTCCAGAAACGGTTTTACAGGACCATTTACAACCCTAGGATTTGTCCCTAGAATGAAATGCTCTGTTATTGCCTTTTTTGGAAGCTTCATGAATATTAATGAGCTCTTCTCCAATTGGCTGTTTCACAGAGCTGCTCATCTCTATAGCTGGCACATTGATAAAAAATATATATTTAATTAGGAGCTCTAGCCGCTTTTAATATGTGGTTTGTTGAATCTGCCGTTTTGAATCGCAGACATTTTAGTCTCATTACTGTGATCCATGTGCTCTGTGTAAAGTTATAATGCAGAGGGAGCTCTTCTTACCACACAAGTTCAGCTGCTTCTCGGTGATACTCTGGATCTGTAAATCATTCGCCATCATCAGCGCAGTTATTTCTCCATCATTCACCATCATCAGCACAGTCATCTCTCTGTTTATGTGGTAAGTGATATCTTTTGTACTGCAATGTAACAGGCTAGTGCTAGCATTAAGCTAACCGTGTCCCTTCAGTGGCTTGCCTTGTTTTACTGATGTACTGACGTTACCGATGATTGGGCGATGCAAATGTTGGAGGCGTAACTATTAACGATCCCGGGACTGTTGCGTAACAGTCGGTGTTATGTTGGAATTGACATATAAATCTAGTGTTCTCAAAAGACCACCGAAAAATAGAAGATTTATCCTTATCCTTATATAGATTTATCCTTGATTTCCATAAGAAAGGTGCCCCAAATTGGTAGAAAATCACATCTCAACCATACGCTGTCCAAAGCATTGAACCGCCTTCACGCGGCAAGACAGAACATGTTGTTGGCCTGCACTGCTGGGTCAAACTGCGCTTCCCAAAAACACATTGGGTCAAAACTGACAGAAGAAAACTCTAAGCCTGCTCTAAGCCCTACCCACGGGACGGCTCGACAGTCTCGCACAACGCGAGAGCCTCCGTTTCGCCTGTGTCATTTGGGAGCCGATGAAAACTGCCTCCGACCCGGTGAAGGAAGCCACAACCAGCCCGGCTAGCTCAGTCGGTAGAGCATGAGACTCTTAATCTCAGGGTCGTGGGTTCGAGCCCCACGTTGGGCACCTCTGTTGGCTCTCTTTCTTCCCAACAGGGTGGCGGGCTCCAGCGTGCCCATTCGCCGCACAGGCTAAGTGGATTTTGCGAGCTCCGGAAACATCTTTCAAAACAGCCTGTTAGTACGTGCGATTCTAATCCCTAACCCTAACCCTTGCTTTTACAACCGTGATCCGGCGGCAGCAGACACACAACGGCTGTCTCTGTGGCGCAATCGGTTAGCGCGTTCGGCTGTTAACCGAAAGGTTGGTGGTTCGAGCCCACCCAGGGACGTGTGAAATGCCGGTGTTTTGCACGCACGCGCGTCAGGTGTCCACTAACGCCTATGCCGTTCTTAGGGTTGCGAGGCACAGCTTTCTCAGGGCGTTTATCCTGTGCACCTTCAATAAGCTGGCTTGTTTTAAAAGAAGTCAGCGGCGGGTGTTTGATGAACATTTTCACCAGCTCGAGTTTGCTGTGGCATGTGGATTCATTCTTTACTGATGATTTGTCTCTAGGGCTCATCTAGTTGACATGGTATCCGCTGACATTCGGCTGAAGGTGCTGATCCACCATCTGCTCTTGGTACGGACTGGATCCGGGGGACTGCAGTGACCATCTGATCGGAATACAGAATGGATCTGGCGGCTACGGTGACCTCAGAATAAGAAGAAACAGACTAATATTAATGTAGATGCAAAAGTTCCATGTTGCCACAGTGTCAGATTGGAGAGGATCTGGTTTTCACAGTCTTGCGTCGATGGCCGTCTAGGTGAAGAGGTCTTCACTGATGATCTGTCTCTGGGGCTCATCCAGCTTGCTACCACCTTGTCGGTTCACATCCACGTAGGTGCACGAAAAGGTCACGACCGTCACCGGTATTCTATCGCAGAGGCAGTGTTGTAGCTTGTGTGGTTTATCTGAGGTGTGATCATTGCTGGTTGAAAACTTTCCCCGATATCCCATCGGGATGATTTGAAATACAGTCAGCTTCGACAGTTTTTGCCGGTCTCTCTGGACGCTTCTTGAAAAAGACAGTTTTGCTTCGTTTTGTTTCCTTTTGTTGGAGTGGCTGGTTGTTGGTCCTCGTCAAAGAGGTGTCTACAGATCATAGCGTGCCGGAGCCAGAAGATTTGTTGTTTTGTCAATATGCTCTCAAGACTTCGCTGCAGGTATCATTAAAGTACAGCACAATTACAGCTCACCGCTACCCATCGTAAACAAGTTGGGCCTGTCTGTTCCGGTGGGCTCTCAGTGGTGCTAAATCATCAAATGAAGAGGATGGGATTCAAACCCACACAAACCAAGGTGTGCCCAGCACAACGGATTAGCCTTGCATCGCCTTAACCACTCGACCACCTCGTCACTTTCCGTGGTCCTTTTATTTAACACTCCCGATTCAGACCATCAGCTCATTAGTAGAGCACTCAGTGAACTGAACTGAGTGTGTCAGATAAGGAGGACACTCAAAAAGTGCAGAGTGGGGTCCCCAGGACTACTGCTAACGGAGCCAAACGACGAGGATGGGATTCGAACCCACGCGTGCAGAGCACAATGGATTAGCAGTCCATCGCCTTAACCACTCGGCCACCTCGTCATTTTACGTGGCATTTTTTATTTAGCACTCCTGATTCAGATCATCAGTTCATTAGTAGAGAACTCTAAGAACTGAACTGAGTGTGTTAGATAAGGAGGACACACAAAAAGTTTAGCATGGGGTCCCCAGGACCTGGATTAAGGTCCAGTGCTGAAGGAACCGAACGACAAGAATGGGATTCCAACCATTGCACAGAGCACAATGGATTAGCAGTCCATCGCTTTAACCACTCGGCCACCCCGTCCCCTTGCTGACCGAGACAGGCCATGCTGCGGACCTTTTCAGCTGCTGCTGCCGTGCTTTCAGCAGGCTGTTTTGAGCACAGAGGGAATAGTGAATGAGCCGTCTTTTACACACCTCTAATCTGTTCCGTGGAAACACGGTGCAGCAACCCGTGCCAGGAGACTGTTTGTGCGTCATGTTTAAAGCTTGCTGCCACCTTGTCGGTTCACATCCACGTAGGTGCACGAAAAGGTCACGACCGTCGCTGGCATTCTTTCGCAGAGGCAATATTGTAGCCTATGAGGTTTATCCGAGGCGCGATCATTGCTGGTTGAAAACTTTACCCAATACCCCGCCAGGATGACTTGAAATACAGTTAGCTTTGGCAATTTTTGCTAGCCTCTCTGGAGGCTTAGAGTTTTGTTGAGAAATATAGCCTTGTTTCGTTTAGGTTTTTTTTTCCTCGCCAAAAAGCTGTCTACTGATGATAGAGCGCCAGAGCCAGAAGGCTTGTTGTTTTGTCAATATGTTCTCAAGACAGGTATCGTTAAACTGCAGCGCAATTACAGATCACCGTTACCCATCGTAAACAGGTTGGTCCTGTCTGGTCCGGTGGGCTCTCAGTGGCGCTAAAGCTTCCAATGCGTGTCGAGCACAATGTATTAGCCTTCCACCGCCTTAACCACTGGACCACCTCGTCATCTTGCGGGGTTTCTTTATTTAACACTCCTGATTCATGTGCATGTGGATGCATTCTTCGTCTTTTCTTTCAGCCGCCGAGGGCCTGTTTTCCACTGAGGCCCTGCGCCAAACTCCCTATGAGACACAATCGAACGTTAGTAGTAACCTCCGATTACGGCCGAATGTGGATTCTGCTCGGACGACGGGGCACCGGTACATCCTTTGTAGCTTTAGCTTATTAGCCAAACGCTACACCAGTTTGCCTTTTCCCTTGAAATCATCCTTGATTTCCATAAGAAAGGTGCCCCAAATTGGTGGAAAATCACAACTCAACCATACGCTGTCCAAAGCATTGAACCGCCTTCACGCGGCAAAACAGAACATGTTGTTGGCCCGCACTGCTGGGTCAAACTGCGCTTCCCAAAAACAGATTGGGTCAAAACTGACAGAAGAAATCTCTAAGCCTGCTTTAAGCCCTACCCACGGGACGGGTTGACAGTCTCGCACAACGCGAGAGCCTCAGTTTCGCCTGTGTAATTTGGGGGCCGATGAAAACTGCATCCGACTAAAATTACAAAAAATTTTTTAGGACTCTAATGATGTTTCAGATGTAACTTTTCTCATCTCTGTTGTTAGGTTGTCACCATCTCTGAGACTCAAAGTGTCAGAAGTCGCCTAAGCTGGTTTTGCAAAATGGAGGTCAAGATTATACTTTCAGGGATCATTTCTATAGTTTTTAACTAGGAAATGTGTTTCAAAAGTGTAGTGTCTCCCAAACTACGATGATGAGCTTTGATACTCTTTACTGAGCGTGAATCGGGTGTGGAGTAGTTGTTTATTTCATATGTTCCACACCATTGATGAACGTTCTGTGTGGCGTTTATGCAGCATAGAAGAAGAGAGTATGATCAGAGTGGTCTTTGAAAATTGTAAATATCAGATTAAAAATCTTGTGAGTAGTTGCGATCGATTGAACATCGGATATGATTCTGTTTGTAATTAATTGTTTAGCTCATAATTGGTGTATATCTGATGAAACTACTTTTTTTTTTTTTTTTTTTTTTTTTTTTTACATTTTTGGTGGTGGGTGTCACCATCCTTGAGATTCAGAATGTCAGGATAAGATGTCAGCTGGTTCTATCAACTTAAAGTTGCCATAAAATGCATTGAGAGAATATTTTAATTTGTTCTTTGATATCCACATAGAAGGTATATGGCATAGGAAAGGGCAAACAATCTCCAGAAACGGTTTTACAGGACCATTTACAACCCTAGGATTTGTCCCTAGAATGAAATGCTCTGTTATTGCCTTTTTTGGAAGCTTCATGAATATTAATGAGCTCTTCTCCAATTGGCTGTTTCACAGAGCTGCTCATCTCTATAGCTGGCACATTGATAAAAAATATATATTTAATTAGGAGCTCTAGCCGCTTTTAATATGTGGTTTGTTGAATCTGCCGTTTTGAATCGCAGACATTTTAGTCTCATTACTGTGATCCATGTGCTCTGTGTAAAGTTATAATGCAGAGGGAGCTCTTCTTACCACACAAGTTCAGCTGCTTCTCGGTGATACTCTGGATCTGTAAATCATTCGCCATCATCAGCGCAGTTATTTCTCCATCATTCACCATCATCAGCACAGTCATCTCTCTGTTTATGTGGTAAGTGATATCTTTTGTACTGCAATGTAACAGGCTAGTGCTAGCATTAAGCTAACCGTGTCCCTTCAGTGGCTTGCCTTGTTTTACTGATGTACTGACGTTACCGATGATTGGGCGATGCAAATGTTGGAGGCGTAACTATTAACGATCCCGGGACTGTTGCGTAACAGTCGGTGTTATGTTGGAATTGACATATAAATCTAGTGTTCTCAAAAGACCACCGAAAAATAGAAGATTTATCCTTATCCTTATATAGATTTATCCTTGATTTCCATAAGAAAGGTGCCCCAAATTGGTGGAAAATCACATCTCAACCATACGCTGTCCAAAGCATTGAACCGCCTTCACGCGGCAAGACAGAACATGTTGTTGGCCTGCACTGCTGGGTCAAACTGCGCTTCCCAAAAACACATTGGGTCAAAACTGACAGAAGAAAACTCTAAGCCTGCTCTAAGCCCTACCCACGGGACGGCTCGACAGTCTCGCACAACGCGAGAGCCTCCGTTTCGCCTGTGTCATTTGGGAGCCGATGAAAACTGCCTCCGACCCGGTGAAGGAAGCCACAACCAGCCCGGCTAGCTCAGTCGGTAGAGCATGAGACTCTTAATCTCAGGGTCGTGGGTTCGAGCCCCACGTTGGGCACCTCTGTTGGCTCTCTTTCTTCCCAACAGGGTGGCGGGCTCCAGCGTGCCCATTCGCCGCACAGGCTAAGTGGATTTTGCGAGCTCCGGAAACATCTTTCAAAACAGCCTGTTAGTACGTGCGATTCTAATCCCTAACCCTAACCCTTGCTTTTACAACCGTGATCCGGCGGCAGCAGACACACAACGGCTGTCTCTGTGGCGCAATCGGTTAGCGCGTTCGGCTGTTAACCGAAAGGTTGGTGGTTCGAGCCCACCCAGGGACGTGTGAAATGCCGGTGTTTTGCACGCACGCGCGTCAGGTGTCCACTAACGCCTATGCCGTTCTTAGGGTTGCGAGGCACAGCTTTCTCAGGGCGTTTATCCTGTGCACCTTCAATAAGCTGGCTTGTTTTAAAAGAAGTCAGCGGCGGGTGTTTGATGAACATTTTCACCAGCTCGAGTTTGCTGTGGCATGTGGATTCATTCTTTACTGATGATTTGTCTCTAGGGCTCATCTAGTTGACATGGTATCCGCTGACATTCGGCTGAAGGTGCTGATCCACCATCTGCTCTTGGTACGGACTGGATCCGGGGGACTGCAGTGACCATCTGATCGGAATACAGAATGGATCTGGCGGCTACGGTGACCTCAGAATAAGAAGAAACAGACTAATATTAATGTAGATGCAAAAGTTCCATGTTGCCACAGTGTCAGATTGGAGAGGATCTGGTTTTCACAGTCTTGCGTCGATGGCCGTCTAGGTGAAGAGGTCTTCACTGATGATCTGTCTCTGGGGCTCATCCAGCTTGCTACCACCTTGTCGGTTCACATCCACGTAGGTGCACGAAAAGGTCACGACCGTCACCGGTATTCTATCGCAGAGGCAGTGTTGTAGCTTGTGTGGTTTATCTGAGGTGTGATCATTGCTGGTTGAAAACTTTCCCCGATATCCCATCGGGATGATTTGAAATACAGTCAGCTTCGACAGTTTTTGCCGGTCTCTCTGGACGCTTCTTGAAAAAGACAGTTTTGCTTCGTTTTGTTTCCTTTTGTTGGAGTGGCTGGTTGTTGGTCCTCGTCAAAGAGGTGTCTACAGATCATAGCGTGCCGGAGCCAGAAGATTTGTTGTTTTGTCAATATGCTCTCAAGACTTCGCTGCAGGTATCATTAAAGTACAGCACAATTACAGCTCACCGCTACCCATCGTAAACAGGTTGGGCCTGTCTGTTCCGGTGGGCTCTCAGTGGTGCTAAATCATCAAATGAAGAGGATGGGATTCAAACCCACACAAACCAAGGTGTGCCCAGCACAACGGATTAGCCTTGCATCGCCTTAACCACTCGACCACCTCGTCACTTTCCGTGGTCCTTTTATTTAACACTCCCGATTCAGACCATCAGCTCATTAGTAGAGCACTCAGTGAACTGAACTGAGTGTGTCAGATAAGGAGGACACTCAAAAAGTGCAGAGTGGGGTCCCCAGGACTACTGCTAACGGAGCCGAACGACGAGGATGGGATTCGAACCCACGCGTGCAGAGCACAATGGATTAGCAGTCCATCGCCTTAACCACTCGGCCACCTCGTCATTTTACGTGGCATGTTTTATTTAGCACTCCTGATTCAGATCATCATTTCATTAGTAGAGAACTCTAAGAACTGAACTGAGTGTGTTAGATAAGGAGGACACACAAAAAGTTTAGCATGGGGTCCCCAGGACCTGGATTAAGGTCCAGTGCTGAAGGAACCGAACGACAAGAATGGGATTCCAACCATTGCACAGAGCACAATGGATTAGCAGTCCATCGCTTTAACCACTCGGCCACCCCGTCCCCTTGCTGACCGAGACAGGCCATGCTGCGGACCTTTTCAGCTGCTGCTGCCGTGCTTTCAGCAGGCTGTTTTGAGCACAGAGGGAATAGTGAATGAGCCGTCTTTTACACACCTCTAATCTGTTCCGTGGAAACACGGTGCAGCAACCCGTGCCAGGAGACTGTTTGTGCGTCATGTTTAAAGCTTGCTGCCACCTTGTCGGTTCACATCCACGTAGGTGCACGAAAAGGTCACGACCGTCGCTGGCATTCTTTAGCAGAGGCAATATTGTAGCCTATGAGGTTTATCCGAGGCGCGATCATTGCTGGTTGAAAACTTTACCCAATACCCCGCCAGGATGACTTGAAATACAGTTAGCTTTGGCAATTTTTGCTAGCCTCTCTGGAGGCTTAGAGTTTTGTTGAGAAATATAGCCTTGTTTCGTTTAGGTTTTTTTTTCCTCGCCAAAAAGCTGTCTACTGATGATAGAGCGCCAGAGCCAGAAGGCTTGTTGTTTTGTCAATATGTTCTCAAGACAGGTATCGTTAAACTGCAGTGCAATTACAGATCACCGTTACCCATCGTAAACAGGTTGGTCCTGTCTGGTCCGGTGGGCTCTCAGTGGCGCTATAGCTTCCAATGCGTGTCGAGCACAATGTATTAGCCTTCCACCGCCTTAACCACTGGACCACCTCGTCATCTTGCGGGGTTTCTTTATTTAACACTCCTGATTCATGTGCATGTGGATGCATTCTTCGTCTTTTCTTTCAGCCGCCGAGGGCCTGTTTTCCACTGAGGCCCTGCGCCAAACTCCCTATGAGACACAATCGAACGTTAGTAGTAACCTCCGATTACGGCCGAATGTGGATTCTGCTCGGACGACGGGGCACCGGTACATCCTTTGTAGCTTTAGCTTATTAGCCAAACGCTACACCAGTTTGCCATTTCCCTTGAAATCATCCTTGATTTCCATAAGAAAGGTGCCCCAAATTGGTGGAAAATCACAACTCAACCATACGCTGTCCAAAGCATTGAACCGCCTTCACGCGGCAAAACAGAACATGTTGTTGGCCCGCACTGCTGGGTCAAACTGCGCTTCCCAAAAACAGATTGGGTCAAAACTGACAGAAGAAATCTCTAAGCCTGCTTTAAGCCCTACCCACGGGACGGGTTGACAGTCTCGCACAACGCGAGAGCCTCAGTTTCGCCTGTGTAATTTGGGGGCCGATGAAAACTGCATCCGACTAAAATTACAAAAAATTTTTTAGGACTCTAATGATGTTTCAGATGTAACTTTTCTCATCTCTGTTGTTAGGTTGTCACCATCTCTGAGACTCAAAGTGTCAGAAGTCGCCTAAGCTGGTTTTGCAAAATGGAGGTCAAGATTATACTTTCAGGGATCATTTCTATAGTTTTTAACTAGGAAATGTGTTTCAAAAGTGTAGTGTCTCCCAAACTACGATGATGAGCTTTGATACTCTTTACTGAGCGTGAATCGGGTGTGGAGTAGTTGTTTATTTCATATGTTCCACACCATTGATGAACGTTCTGTGTGGCGTTTATGCAGCATAGAAGAAGAGAGTATGATCAGAGTGGTCTTTGAAAATTGTAAATATCAGATTAAAAATCTTGTGAGTAGTTGCGATCGATTGAACATCGGATATGATTCTGTTTGTAATTAATTGTTTAGCTCATAATTGGTGTATATCTGATGAAACTACTTTTTTTTTTTTTTTTTTTTACATTTTTGGTGGTGGGTGTCACCATCCTTGAGATTCAGAATGTCAGGATAAGATGTCAGCTGGTTCTATCAACTTAAAGTTGCCATAAAATGCATTGAGAGAATATTTTAATTTGTTCTTTGATGTCTACATAGAAGGTATATGGCATAGGAAAGGGCAAACAATCTCCAGAAACGGTTTTACAGGACCATTTACAACCCTAGGATTTGTCCCTAGAATGAAATGCTCTGTTATTGCCTTTTTTGGAAGCTTCATGAATATTAATGAGCTCTGCTCCAATTGGCTGTTTCACAGAGCTGCTCATCTCTATAGCTGGCACATTGATAAAAAATATATATTTAATTTGGAGCTCTAGCCGCTTTTAATATGTGGTTTGTTGAATCTGCCGTTTTGAATCGCAGACATTTTAGTCTCATTACTGTGATCCATGTGCTCTGTGTAAAGTTATAATGCAGAGGGAGCTCTTCTTACCACACAAGTTCAGCTGCTTCTCGGTGATACTCTGGATCTGTAAATCATTCGCCATCATCAGCGCAGTTATTTCTCCATCATTCACCATCATCAGCACAGTCATCTCTCTGTTTATGTGGTAAGTGATATCTTTTGTACTGCAATGTAACAGGCTAGTGCTAGCATTAAGCTAACCGTGTCCCTTCAGTGGCTTGCCTTGTTTTACTGATGTACTGACGTTACCGATGATTGGGCGATGCAAATGTTGGAGGCGTAACTATTAACGATCCCGGGACTGTTGCGTAACAGTCGGTGTTATGTTGGAATTGACATATAAATCTAGTGTTCTCAAAAGACCACCGAAAAATAGAAGATTTATCCTTATCCTTATATAGATTTATCCTTGATTTCCATAAGAAAGGTGCCCCAAATTGGTGGAAAATCACATCTCAACCATACGCTGTCCAAAGCATTGAACCGCCTTCACGCGGCAAGACAGAACATGTTGTTGGCCTGCACTGCTGGGTCAAACTGCGCTTCCCAAAAACACATTGGGTCAAAACTGACAGAAGAAAACTCTAAGCCTGCTCTAAGCCCTACCCACGGGACGGCTCGACAGTCTCGCACAACGCGAGAGCCTCCGTTTCGCCTGTGTCATTTGGGAGCCGATGAAAACTGCCTCCGACCCGGTGAAGGAAGCCACAACCAGCCCGGCTAGCTCAGTCGGTAGAGCATGAGACTCTTAATCTCAGGGTCGTGGGTTCGAGCCCCACGTTGGGCGCCTCTGTTGGCTCTCTTTCTTCCCAACAGGGTGGCGGGCTCCAGCGTGCCCATTCGCCGCACAGGCTAAGTGGATTTTGCGAGCTCCGGAAACATCTTTCAAAACAGCCTGTTAGTACGTGCGATTCTTATCCCTAACCCTAACCCTTGCTTTTACAACCGTGATCCGGCGGCAGCAGACACACAACGGCTGTCTCTGTGGCGCAATCGGTTAGCGCGTTCGGCTGTTAACCGAAAGGTTGGTGGTTCGAGCCCACCCAGGGACGTGTGAAATGCCGGTGTTTTGCACGCACGCGCGTCAGGTGTCCACTAACGCCTATGCCGTTCTTAGGGTTGCGAGGCACAGCTTTCTCAGGGCGTTTATCCTGTGCACCTTCAATAAGCTGGCTTGTTTTAAAAGAAGTCAGCGGCGGGTGTTTGATGAACATTTTCACCAGCTCGAGTTTGCTGTGGCATGTGGATTCATTCTTTACTGATGATTTGTCTCTAGGGCTCATCTAGTTGACATGGTATCCGCTGACATTCGGCTGAAGGTGCTGATCCACCATCTGCTCTTGGTACGGACTGGATCCGGGGGACTGCAGTGACCATCTGATCGGAATACAGAATGGATCTGGCGGCTACGGTGACCTCAGAATAAGAAGAAACAGACTAATATTAATGTAGATGCAAAAGTTCCATGTTGCCACAGTGTCAGATTGGAGAGGATCTGGTTTTCACAGTCTTGCGTCGATGGCCGTCTAGGTGAAGAGGTCTTCACTGATGATCTGTCTCTGGGGCTCATCCAGCTTGCTACCACCTTGTCGGTTCACATCCACGTAGGTGCACGAAAAGGTCACGACCGTCACCGGTATTCTATCGCAGAGGCAGTGTTGTAGCTTGTGTGGTTTATCTGAGGTGTGATCATTGCTGGTTGAAAACTTTCCCCGATATCCCATCGGGATGATTTGAAATACAGTCAGCTTCGACAGTTTTTGCCGGTCTCTTTGGACGCTTCTTGAAAAAGACAGTTTTGCTTCGTTTTGTTTCCTTTTGTTGGAGTGGCTGGTTGTTGGTCCTCGTCAAAGAGGTGTCTACAGATCATAGCGTGCCGGAGCCAGAAGATTTGTTGTTTTGTCAATATGCTCTCAAGACTTCGCTGCAGGTATCATTAAAGTACAGCACAATTACAGCTCACCGCTACCCATCGTAAACAGGTTGGGCCTGTCTGTTCCGGTGGGCTCTCAGTGGTGCTAAATCATCAAATGAAGAGGATGGGATTCAAACCCACACAAACCAAGGTGTGCCCAGCACAACGGATTAGCCTTGCATCGCCTTAACCACTCGACCACCTCGTCACTTTCCGTGGTCCTTTTATTTAACACTCCCGATTCAGACCATCAGCTCATTAGTAGAGCACTCAGTGAACTGAACTGAGTGTGTCAGATAAGGAGGACACTCAAAAAGTGCAGAGTGGGGTCCCCAGGACTACTGCTAACGGAGCTGAACGACGAGGATGGGATTCGAACCCACGCGTGCAGAGCACAATGGATTAGCAGTCCATCGCCTTAACCACTCGGCCACCTCGTCATTTTACGTGGCATTTTTTATTTAGCACTCCTGATTCAGATCATCAGTTCATTAGTAGAGAACTCTAAGAACTGAACTGAGTGTGTTAGATAAGGAGGACACACAAAAAGTTTAGCATGGGGTCCCCAGGACCTGGATTAAGGTCCAGTGCTGAAGGAACCGAACGACAAGAATGGGATTCCAACCATTGCACAGAGCACAATGGATTAGCAGTCCATCGCTTTAACCACTCGGCCACCCCGTCCCCTTGCTGACCGAGACAGGCCATGCTGCGGACCTTTTCAGCTGCTGCTGCCGTGCTTTCAGCAGGCTGTTTTGAGCACAGAGGGAATAGTGAATGAGCCGTCTTTTACACACCTCTAATCTGTTCCGTGGAAACACGGTGCAGCAACCCGTGCCAGGAGACTGTTTGTGCGTCATGTTTAAAGCTTGCTGCCACCTTGTCGGTTCACATCCACGTAGGTGCACGAAAAGGTCACGACCGTCGCTGGCATTCTTTCGCAGAGGCAATATTGTAGCCTATGAGGTTTATCCGAGGCGCGATCATTGCTGGTTGAAAACTTTACCCAATACCCCGCCAGGATGACTTGAAATACAGTTAGCTTTGGCAATTTTTGCTAGCCTCTCTGGAGGCTTAGAGTTTTGTTGAGAAATATAGCCTTGTTTCGTTTAGGTTTTTTTTTCCTCGCCAAAAAGCTGTCTACTGATGATAGAGCGCCAGAGCCAGAAGGCTTGTTGTTTTGTCAATATGTTCTCAAGACAGGTATCGTTAAACTGCAGCGCAATTACAGATCACCGTTACCCATCGTAAACAGGTTGGTCCTGTCTGGTCCGGTGGGCTCTCAGTGGCGCTAAAGCTTCCAATGCGTGTCGAGCACAATGTATTAGCCTTCCACCGCCTTAACCACTGGACCACCTCGTCATCTTGCGGGGTTTCTTTATTTAACACTCCTGATTCATGTGCATGTGGATGCATTCTTCGTCTTTTCTTTCAGCCGCCGAGGGCCTGTTTTCCACTGAGGCCCTGCGCCAAACTCCCTATGAGACACAATCGAACGTTAGTAGTAACCTCCGATTACGGCCGAATGTGGATTCTGCTCGGACGACGGGGCACCGGTACATCCTTTGTAGCTTTAGCTTATTAGCCAAACGCTACACCAGTTTGCCTTTTCCCTTGAAATCATCCTTGATTTCCATAAGAAAGGTGCCCCAAATTGGTGGAAAATCACAACTCAACCATACGCTGTCCAAAGCATTGAACCGCCTTCACGCGGCAAAACAGAACATGTTGTTGGCCCGCACTGCTGGGTCAAACTGCGCTTCCCAAAAACAGATTGGGTCAAAACTGACAGAAGAAATCTCTAAGCCTGCTTTAAGCCCTACCCACGGGACGGGTTGACAGTCTCGCACAACGCGAGAGCCTCAGTTTCGCCTGTGTAATTTGGGGGCCGATGAAAACTGCATCCGACTAAAATTACAAAAAAATTTTTAGGACTCTAATGATGTTTCAGATGTAACTTTTCTCATCTCTGTTGTTAGGTTGTCACCATCTCTGAGACTCAAAGTGTCAGAAGTCGCCTAAGCTGGTTTTGCAAAATGGAGGTCAAGATTATACTTTCAGGGAACATTTCTATAGTTTTTAACTAGGAAATGTGTTTCAAAAGTGTAGTGTCTCCCAAACTACGATGATGAGCTTTGATACTCTTTACTGAGCGTGAATCGGGTGTGGAGTAGTTGTTTATTTCATATGTTCCACACCATTGATGAACGTTCTGTGTGGCGTTTATGCAGCATAGAAGAAGAGAGTATGATCAGAGTGGTCTTTGAAAATTGTAAATATCAGATTAAAAATCTTGTGAGTAGTTGCGATCGATTGAACATCGGATATGATTCTGTTTGTAATTAATTGTTTAGCTCATAATTGGTGTATATCTGATGAAACTACTTTTTTTTTTTTTTTTTTTTACATTTTTGGTGGTGGGTGTCACCATCCTTGAGATTCAGAATGTCAGGATAAGATGTCAGCTGGTTCTATCAACTTAAAGTTGCCATAAAATGCATTGAGAGAATATTTTAATTTGTTCTTTGATGTCTACATAGAAGGTATATGGCATAGGAAAGGGCAAACAATCTCCAGAAACGGTTTTACAGGACCATTTACAACCCTAGGATTTGTCCCTAGAATGAAATGCTCTGTTATTGCCTTTTTTGGAAGCTTCATGAATATTAATGAGCTCTGCTCCAATTGGCTGTTTCACAGAGCTGCTCATCTCTATAGCTGGCACATTGATAAAAAATATATATTTAATTAGGAGCTCTAGCCGCTTTTAATATGTGGTTTGTTGAATCTGCCGTTTTGAATCGCAGACATTTTAGTCTCATTACTGTGATCCATGTGCTCTGTGTAAAGTTATAATGCAGAGGGAGCTCTTCTTACCACACAAGTTCAGCTGCTTCTCGGTGATACTCTGGATCTGTAAATCATTCGCCATCATCAGCGCAGTTATTTCTCCATCATTCACCATCATCAGCACAGTCATCTCTCTGTTTATGTGGTAAGTGATATCTTTTGTACTGCAATGTAACAGGCTAGTGCTAGCATTAAGCTAACCGTGTCCCTTCAGTGGCTTGCCTTGTTTTACTGATGTACTGACGTTACCGATGATTGGGCGATGCAAATGTTGGAGGCGTAACTATTAACGATCCCGGGACTGTTGCGTAACAGTCGGTGTTATGTTGGAATTGACATATAAATCTAGTGTTCTCAAAAGACCACCGAAAAATAGAAGATTTATCCTTATCCTTATATAGATTTATCCTTGATTTCCATAAGAAAGGTGCCCCAAATTGGTGGAAAATCACATCTCAACCATACGCTGTCCAAAGCATTGAACCGCCTTCACGCGGCAAGACAGAACATGTTGTTGGCCTGCACTGCTGGGTCAAACTGCGCTTCCCAAAAACACATTGGGTCAAAACTGACAGAAGAAAACTCTAAGCCTGCTCTAAGCCCTACCCACGGGACGGCTCGACAGTCTCGCACAACGCGAGAGCCTCCGTTTCGCCTGTGTCATTTGGGAGCCGATGAAAACTGCCTCCGACCCGGTGAAGGAAGCCACAACCAGCCCGGCTAGCTCAGTCGGTAGAGCATGAGACTCTTAATCTCAGGGTCGTGGGTTCGAGCCCCACGTTGGGCGCCTCTGTTGGCTCTCTTTCTTCCCAACAGGGTGGCGGGCTCCAGCGTGCCCATTCGCCGCACAGGCTAAGTGGATTTTGCGAGCTCCGGAAACATCTTTCAAAACAGCCTGTTAGTACGTGCGATTCTAATCCCTAACCCTAACCCTTGCTTTTACAACCGTGATCCGGCGGCAGCAGACACACAACGGCTGTCTCTGTGGCGCAATCGGTTAGCGCGTTCGGCTGTTAACCGAAAGGTTGGTGGTTCGAGCCCACCCAGGGACGTGTGAAATGCCGGTGTTTTGCACGCACGCGCGTCAGGTGTCCACTAACGCCTATGCCGTTCTTAGGGTTGCGAGGCACAGCTTTCTCAGGGCGTTTATCCTGTGCACCTTCAATAAGCTGGCTTGTTTTAAAAGAAGTCAGCGGCGGGTGTTTGATGAACATTTTCACCAGCTCGAGTTTGCTGTGGCATGTGGATTCATTCTTTACTGATGATTTGTCTCTAGGGCTCATCTAGTTGACATGGTATCCGCTGACATTCGGCTGAAGGTGCTGATCCACCATCTGCTCTTGGTACGGACTGGATCCGGGGGACTGCAGTGACCATCTGATCGGAATACAGAATGGATCTGGCGGCTACGGTGACCTCAGAATAAGAAGAAACAGACTAATATTAATGTAGATGCAAAAGTTCCATGTTGCCACAGTGTCAGATTGGAGAGGATCTGGTTTTCACAGTCTTGCGTCGATGGCCGTCTAGGTGAAGAGGTCTTCACTGATGATCTGTCTCTGGGGCTCATCCAGCTTGCTACCACCTTGTCGGTTCACATCCACGTAGGTGCACGAAAAGGTCACGACCGTCACCGGTATTCTATCGCAGAGGCAGTGTTGTAGCTTGTGTGGTTTATCTGAGGTGTGATCATTGCTGGTTGAAAACTTTCCCCGATATCCCATCGGGATGATTTGAAATACAGTCAGCGTCGACAGTTTTTGCCGGTCTCTCTGGACGCTTCTTGAAAAAGACAGTTTTGCTTCGTTTTGTTTCCTTTTGTTGGAGTGGCTGGTTGTTGGTCCTCGTCAAAGAGGTGTCTACAGATCATAGCGTGCCGGAGCCAGAAGATTTGTTGTTTTGTCAATATGCTCTCAAGACTTCGCTGCAGGTATCATTAAAGTACAGCACAATTACAGCTCACCGCTACCCATCGTAAACAGGTTGGGCCTGTCTGTTCCGGTGGGCTCTCAGTGGTGCTAAATCATCAAATGAAGAGGATGGGATTCAAACCCACACAAACCAAGGTGTGCCCAGCACAACGGATTAGCCTTGCATCGCCTTAACCACTCGACCACCTCGTCACTTTCCGTGGTCCTTTTATTTAACACTCCCGATTCAGACCATCAGCTCATTAGTAGAGCACTCAGTGAACTGAACTGAGTGTGTCAGATAAGGAGGACACTCAAAAAGTGCAGAGTGGGGTCCCCAGGACTACTGCTAACGGAGCCGAACGACGAGGATGGGATTCGAACCCACGCGTGCAGAGCACAATGGATTAGCAGTCCATCGCCTTAACCACTCAGCCACCTCGTCA
Source organism: Garra rufa (assembly GCF_049309525.1). NCBI lineage: Eukaryota > Metazoa > Chordata > Actinopteri > Cypriniformes > Cyprinidae > Garra > Garra rufa. Next base: position 98,062,175 of record NC_133361.1, read on the forward strand.
TTTTACGTGGCATTTTTTATTTAGCACTCCTGATTCAGATCATCAGTTCATTAGTAGAGAACTCTAAGAACTGAACTGAGTGTGTTAGATAAGGAGGACACACAAAAAGTTTAGCATGGGGTCCCCAGGACCTGGATTAAGGTCCAGTGCTGAAGGAACCGAACGACAAGAATGGGATTCCAACCATTGCACAGAGCACAATGGATTAGCAGTCCATCGCTTTAACCACTCGGCCACCCCGTCCCCTTGCTGACCGAGACAGGCCATGCTGCGGACCTTTTCAGCTGCTGCTGCCGTGCTTTCAGCAGGCTGTTTTGAGCACAGAGGGAATAGTGAATGAGCCGTCTTTTACACACCTCTAATCTGTTCCGTGGAAACACGGTGCAGCAACCCGTGCCAGGAGACTGTTTGTGCGTCATGTTTAAAGCTTGCTGCCACCTTGTCGGTTCACATCCACGTAGGTGCACGAAAAGGTCACGACCGTCGCTGGCATTCTTTCGCAGAGGCAATATTGTAGCCTATGAGGTTTATCCGAGGCGCGATCATTGCTGGTTGAAAACTTTACCCAATACCCCGCCAGGATGACTTGAAATACAGTTAGCTTTGGCAATTTTTGCTAGCCTCTCTGGAGGCTTAGAGTTTTGTTGAGAAATATAGCCTTGTTTCGTTTAGGTTTTTTTTTCCTCGCCAAAAAGCTGTCTACTGATGATAGAGCGCCAGAGCCAGAAGGCTTGTTGTTTTGTCAATATGTTCTCAAGACAGGTATCGTTAAACTGCAGCGCAATTACAGATCACCGTTACCCATCGTAAACAGGTTGGTCCTGTCTGGTCCGGTGGGCTCTCAGTGGCGCTAAAGCTTCCAATGCGTGTCGAGCACAATGTATTAGCCTTCCACCGCCTTAACCACTGGACCACCTCGTCATCTTGCGGGGTTTCTTTATTTAACACTCCTGATTCATGTGCATGTGGATGCATTCTTCGTCTTTTCTTTCAGCCGCCGAGGGCCTGTTTTCCACTGAGGCCCTGCGCCAAACTCCCTATGAGACACAATCGAACGTTAGTAGTAACCTCCGATTACGGCCGAATGTGGATTCTGCTCGGACGACGGGGCACCGGTACATCCTTTGTAGCTTTAGCTTATTAGCCAAACGCTACACCAGTTTGCCTTTTCCCTTGAAATCATCCTTGATTTCCATAAGAAAGGTGCCCCAAATTGGTGGAAAATCACAACTCAACCATACGCTGTCCAAAGCATTGAACCGCCTTCACGCGGCAAAACAGAACATGTTGTTGGCCCGCACTGCTGGGTCAAACTGCGCTTCCCAAAAACAGATTGGGTCAAAACTGACAGAAGAAATCTCTAAGCCTGCTTTAAGCCCTACCCACGGGACGGGTTGACAGTCTCGCACAACGCGAGAGCCTCAGTTTCGCCTGTGTAATTTGGGGGCCGATGAAAACTGCATCCGACTAAAATTACAAAAAATTTTTTAGGACTCTAATGATGTTTCAGATGTAACTTTTCTCATCTCTGTTGTTAGGTTGTCACCATCTCTGAGACTCAAAGTGTCAGAAGTCGCCTAAGCTGGTTTTGCAAAATGGAGGTCAAGATTATACTTTCAGGGATCATTTCTATAGTTTTTAACTAGGAAATGTGTTTCAAAAGTGTAGTGTCTCCCAAACTACGATGATGAGCTTTGATACTCTTTACTGAGCGTGAATCGGGTGTGGAGTAGTTGTTTATTTCATATGTTCCACACCATTGATGAACGTTCTGTGTGGCGTTTATGCAGCATAGAAGAAGAGAGTATGATCAGAGTGGTCTTTGAAAATTGTAAATATCAGATTAAAAATCTTGTGAGTAGTTGCGATCGATTGAACATCGGATATGATTCTGTTTGTAATTAATTGTTTAGCTCATAATTGGTGTATATCTGATGAAACTACTTTTTTTTTTTTTTTTTTTTTTTTTTTTTTACATTTTTGGTGGTGGGTGTCACCATCCTTGAGATTCAGAATGTCAGGATAAGATGTCAGCTGGTTCTATCAACTTAAAGTTGCCATAAAATGCATTGAGAGAATATTTTAATTTGTTCTTTGATATCCACATAGAAGGTATATGGCATAGGAAAGGGCAAACAATCTCCAGAAACGGTTTTACAGGACCATTTACAACCCTAGGATTTGTCCCTAGAATGAAATGCTCTGTTATTGCCTTTTTTGGAAGCTTCATGAATATTAATGAGCTCTTCTCCAATTGGCTGTTTCACAGAGCTGCTCATCTCTATAGCTGGCACATTGATAAAAAATATATATTTAATTAGGAGCTCTAGCCGCTTTTAATATGTGGTTTGTTGAATCTGCCGTTTTGAATCGCAGACATTTTAGTCTCATTACTGTGATCCATGTGCTCTGTGTAAAGTTATAATGCAGAGGGAGCTCTTCTTACCACACAAGTTCAGCTGCTTCTCGGTGATACTCTGGATCTGTAAATCATTCGCCATCATCAGCGCAGTTATTTCTCCATCATTCACCATCATCAGCACAGTCATCTCTCTGTTTATGTGGTAAGTGATATCTTTTGTACTGCAATGTAACAGGCTAGTGCTAGCATTAAGCTAACCGTGTCCCTTCAGTGGCTTGCCTTGTTTTACTGATGTACTGACGTTACCGATGATTGGGCGATGCAAATGTTGGAGGCGTAACTATTAACGATCCCGGGACTGTTGCGTAACAGTCGGTGTTATGTTGGAATTGACATATAAATCTAGTGTTCTCAAAAGACCACCGAAAAATAGAAGATTTATCCTTATCCTTATATAGATTTATCCTTGATTTCCATAAGAAAGGTGCCCCAAATTGGTGGAAAATCACATCTCAACCATACGCTGTCCAAAGCATTGAACCGCCTTCACGCGGCAAGACAGAACATGTTGTTGGCCTGCACTGCTGGGTCAAACTGCGCTTCCCAAAAACACATTGGGTCAAAACTGACAGAAGAAAACTCTAAGCCTGCTCTAAGCCCTACCCACGGGACGGCTCGACAGTCTCGCACAACGCGAGAGCCTCCGTTTCGCCTGTGTCATTTGGGAGCCGATGAAAACTGCCTCCGACCCGGTGAAGGAAGCCACAACCAGCCCGGCTAGCTCAGTCGGTAGAGCATGAGACTCTTAATCTCAGGGTCGTGGGTTCGAGCCCCACGTTGGGCACCTCTGTTGGCTCTCTTTCTTCCCAACAGGGTGGCGGGCTCCAGCGTGCCCATTCGCCGCACAGGCTAAGTGGATTTTGCGAGCTCCGGAAACATCTTTCAAAACAGCCTGTTAGTACGTGCGATTGTAATCCCTAACCCTAACCCTTGCTTTTACAACCGTGATCCGGCGGCAGCAGACACACAACGGCTGTCTCTGTGGCGCAATCGGTTAGCGCGTTCGGCTGTTAACCGAAAGGTTGGTGGTTCGAGCCCACCCAGGGACGTGTGAAATGCCGGTGTTTTGCACGCACGCGCGTCAGGTGTCCACTAACGCCTATGCCGTTCTTAGGGTTGCGAGGCACAGCTTTCTCAGGGCGTTTATCCTGTGCACCTTCAATAAGCTGGCTTGTTTTAAAAGAAGTCAGCGGCGGGTGTTTGATGAACATTTTCACCAGCTCGAGTTTGCTGTGGCATGTGGATTCATTCTTTACTGATGATTTGTCTCTAGGGCTCATCTAGTTGACATGGTATCCGCTGACATTCGGCTGAAGGTGCTGATCCACCATCTGCTCTTGGTACGGACTGGATCCGGGGGACTGCAGTGACCATCTGATCGGAATACAGAATGGATCTGGCGGCTACGGTGACCTCAGAATAAGAAGAAACAGACTAATATTAATGTAGATGCAAAAGTTCCATGTTGCCACAGTGTCAGATTGGAGAGGATCTGGTTTTCACAGTCTTGCGTCGATGGCCGTCTAGGTGAAGAGGTCTTCACTGATGATCTGTCTCTGGGGCTCATCCAGCTTGCTACCACCTTGTCGGTTCACATCCACGTAGGTGCACGAAAAGGTCACGACCGTCACCGGTATTCTATCGCAGAGGCAGTTGTAGCTTGTGTGGTTTATCTGAGGTGTGATCATTGCTGGTTGAAAACTTTCCCCGATATCCCATCGGGATGATTTGAAATACAGTCAGCTTCGACAGTTTTTGCCGGTCTCTCTGGACGCTTCTTGAAAAAGACAGTTTTGCTTCGTTTTGTTTCCTTTTGTTGGAGTGGCTGGTTGTTGGTCCTCGTCAAAGAGGTGTCTACAGATCATAGCGTGCCGGAGCCAGAAGATTTGTTGTTTTGTCAATATGCTCTCAAGACTTCGCTGCAGGTATCATTAAAGTACAGCACAATTACAGCTCACCGCTACCCATCGTAAACAGGTTGGGCCTGTCTGTTCCGGTGGGCTCTCAGTGGTGCTAAATCATCAAATGAAGAGGATGGGATTCAAACCCACACAAACCAAGGTGTGCCCAGCACAACGGATTAGCCTTGCATCGCCTTAACCACTCGACCACCTCGTCACTTTCCGTGGTCCTTTTATTTAACACTCCCGATTCAGACCATCAGCTCATTAGTAGAGCACTCAGTGAACTGAACTGAGTGTGTCAGATAAGGAGGACACTCAAAAAGTGCAGAGTGGGGTCCCCAGGACTACTGCTAACGGAGCCGAACGACGAGGATGGGATTCGAACCCACGCGTGCAGAGCACAATGGATTAGCAGTCCATCGCCTTAACCACTCGGCCACCTCGTCATTTTACGTGGCATGTTTTATTTAGCACTCCTGATTCAGATCATCATTTCATTAGTAGAGAACTCTAAGAACTGAACTGAGTGTGTTAGATAAGGAGGACACACAAAAAGTTTAGCATGGGGTCCCCAGGACCTGGATTAAGGTCCAGTGCTGAAGGAACCGAACGACAAGAATGGGATTCCAACCATTGCACAGAGCACAATGGATTAGCAGTCCATCGCTTTAACCACTCGGCCACCCCGTCCCCTTGCTGACCGAGACAGGCCATGCTGCGGACCTTTTCAGCTGCTGCTGCCGTGCTTTCAGCAGGCTGTTTTGAGCACAGAGGGAATAGTGAATGAGCCGTCTTTTACACACCTCTAATCTGTTCCGTGGAAACACGGTGCAGCAACCCGTGCCAGGAGACTGTTTGTGCGTCATGTTTAAAGCTTGCTGCCACCTTGTCGGTTCACATCCACGTAGGTGCACGAAAAGGTCACGACCGTCGCTGGCATTCTTTCGCAGAGGCAATATTGTAGCCTATGAGGTTTATCCGAGGCGCGATCATTGCTGGTTGAAAACTTTACCCAATACCCCGCCAGGATGACTTGAAATACAGTTAGCTTTGGCAATTTTTGCTAGCCTCTCTGGAGGCTTAGAGTTTTGTTGAGAAATATAGCCTTGTTTCGTTTAGGTTTTTTTTTCCTCGCCAAAAAGCTGTCTACTGATGATAGAGCGCCAGAGCCAGAAGGCTTGTTGTTTTGTCAATATGTTCTCAAGACAGGTATCGTTAAACTGCAGCGCAATTACAGATCACCGTTACCCATCGTAAACAGGTTGGTCCTGTCTGGTCCGGTGGGCTCTCAGTGGCGCTATAGCTTCCAATGCGTGTCGAGCACAATGTATTAGCCTTCCACCGCCTTAACCACTGGACCACCTCGTCATCTTGCGGGGTTTCTTTATTTAACACTCCTGATTCATGTGCATGTGGATGCATTCTTCGTCTTTTCTTTCAGCCGCCGAGGGCCTGTTTTCCACTGAGGCCCTGCGCCAAACTCCCTATGAGACACAATCGAACGTTAGTAGTAACCTCCGATTACGGCCGAATGTGGATTCTGCTCGGACGACGGGGCACCGGTACATCCTTTGTAGCTTTAGCTTATTAGCCAAACGCTACACCAGTTTGCCATTTCCCTTGAAATCATCCTTGATTTCCATAAGAAAGGTGCCCCAAATTGGTGGAAAATCACAACTCAACCATACGCTGTCCAAAGCATTGAACCGCCTTCACGCGGCAAAACAGAACATGTTGTTGGCCCGCACTGCTGGGTCAAACTGCGCTTCCCAAAAACAGATTGGGTCAAAACTGACAGAAGAAATCTCTAAGCCTGCTTTAAGCCCTACCCACGGGACGGGTTGACAGTCTCGCACAACGCGAGAGCCTCAGTTTCGCCTGTGTAATTTGGGGGCCGATGAAAACTGCATCCGACTAAAATTACAAAAAAATTTTTAGGACTCTAATGATGTTTCAGATGTAACTTTTCTCATCTCTGTTGTTAGGTTGTCACCATCTCTGAGACTCAAAGTGTCAGAAGTCGCCTAAGCTGGTTTTGCAAAATGGAGGTCAAGATTATACTTTCAGGGATCATTTCTATAGTTTTTAACTAGGAAATGTGTTTCAAAAGTGTAGTGTCTCCCAAACTACGATGATGAGCTTTGATACTCTTTACTGAGCGTGAATCGGGTGTGGAGTAGTTGTTTATTTCATATGTTCAACACCATTGATGAACATTCTGTGTGGCGTTTATGCAGCATAGAAGAAGAGAGTATGATCAGAGTGGTCTTTGAAAATTGTAAATATCAGATTAAAAATCTTGTGAGTAGTTGCGATCGATTGAACATCGGATATGATTCTGTTTGTAATTAATTGTTTAGCTCATAATTGGTGTATATCTGATGAAACTACTTTTTTTTTTTTTTTTTTACATTTTTGGTGGTGGGTGTCACCATCCTTGAGATTCAGAATGTCAGGATAAGATGTCAGCTGGTTCTATCAACTTAAAGTTGCCATAAAATGCATTGAGAGAATATTTTAATTTGTTCTTTGATGTCTACATAGAAGGTATATGGCATAGGAAAGGGCAAACAATCTCCAGAAACGGTTTTACAGGACCATTTACAACCCTAGGATTTGTCCCTAGAATGAAATGCTCTGTTATTGCCTTTTTTGGAAGCTTCATGAATATTAATGAGCTCTGCTCCAATTGGCTGTTTCACAGAGCTGCTCATCTCTATAGCTGGCACATTGATAAAAAATATATATTTAATTAGGAGCTCTAGCCGCTTTTAATATGTGGTTTGTTGAATCTGCCGTTTTGAATCGCAGACATTTTAGTCTCATTACTGTGATCCATGTGCTCTGTGTAAAGTTATAATGCAGAGGGAGCTCTTCTTACCACACAAGTTCAGCTGCTTCTCGGTGATACTCTGGATCTGTAAATCATTCGCCATCATCAGCGCAGTTATTTCTCCATCATTCACCATCATCAGCACAGTCATCTCTCTGTTTATGTGGTAAGTGATATCTTTTGTACTGCAATGTAACAGGCTAGTGCTAGCATTAAGCTAACCGTGTCCCTTCAGTGGCTTGCCTTGTTTTACTGATGTACTGACGTTACCGATGATTGGGCGATGCAAATGTTGGAGGCGTAACTATTAACGATCCCGGGACTGTTGCGTAACAGTCGGTGTTATGTTGGAATTGACATATAAATCTAGTGTTCTCAAAAGACCACCGAAAAATAGAAGATTTATCCTTATCCTTATATAGATTTATCCTTGATTTCCATAAGAAAGGTGCCCCAAATTGGTGGAAAATCACATCTCAACCATACGCTGTCCAAAGCATTGAACCGCCTTCACGCGGCAAGACAGAACATGTTGTTGGCCTGCACTGCTGGGTCAAACTGCGCTTCCCAAAAACACATTGGGTCAAAACTGACAGAAGAAAACTCTAAGCCTGCTCTAAGCCCTACCCACGGGACGGCTCGACAGTCTCGCACAACGCGAGAGCCTCCGTTTCGCCTGTGTCATTTGGGAGCCGATGAAAACTGCCTCCGACCCGGTGAAGGAAGCCACAACCAGCCCGGCTAGCTCAGTCGGTAGAGCATGAGACTCTTAATCTCAGGGTCGTGGGTTCGAGCCCCACGTTGGGCGCCTCTGTTGGCTCTCTTTCTTCCCAACAGGGTGGCGGGCTCCAGCGTGCCCATTCGCCGCACAGGCTAAGTGGATTTTGCGAGCTCCGGAAACATCTTTCAAAACAGCCTGTTAGTACGTGCGATTCTTATCCCTAACCCTAACCCTTGCTTTTACAACCGTGATCCGGCGGCAGCAGACACACAACGGCTGTCTCTGTGGCGCTACCTGGAGCAGGATCGTCTGTTTCCACGGCCGTCTCCTCGTCCAATCGCCGATCTCGCCGTCCATTGTCAGAATGGACGAGAGCCAATCGCGTCGCTCGCCATCCATTGTGAGAATGGACGGGAGCCAATCGCGTCGCTCGCCGTCCATTGTGAGAATGGACGGGAGCCAATCGCGTCGCTCGAGCTCCATTGTTGAGAGCCACTCACCATGCTTAGTTTCATTCTAAGTCAGGTTCAAAAATCAGACGAACGGAATATAGGATAACTTTTCAAAGTAAGTAATACATGTTTTCTACTTTCTTCCTCTCTGTTTACAATGTTCTCAATTGGTAACTCGTTACGTTTTCGTCCGTCATTCATCCGTGTTTGGCGTTCACAAACTTTTGACTCGCGAATTGCCCATAATGAAACACCGTTTAAATGTAATCTAACTTTCTAAAGTCAATTTACTCGTTCTTAAATTCGATTTAAATGGGGGAAAAACGCGTTTCAGCTGTAAGTGCAGTCATCCCTTATGACAATTTACCTTGTTTTTACTATAGTAAAAGCGTAGTAACCATGTTGTGTTTTTGGCTGATCGATTACAACTGTATGAACACAGTCTTACTATAAAGGAAAATCTGAATGAACAGCAACAACAAAAAACGTGCTTGTGTTTGTCGTCATTTACCATGGCTTTACTATAGTGAAAGTGTAGTAATCATGTTTTCTTTTCATTACTTGCCTATAATCTCACATATTTAACACAATTGTGCCTGTAATCGTACTTATTAAACTCAGTTTACTCGTTCTTTAAGTGTAAACACAGTCTTACTATAAATAAAAATATGAATGAAAAAAAAAAGTCATTTACCATGCTTTTACTATAGTGAAAGTGTAGTAATCATGTTTTGTTTCCATGATTTGACTATAATCTTACATATAAAACACCATTTGCCTGTAATTTTGCATATTAAACACATCTATTCTATTTAAAGTTTGATTTGGATTTAAAAAATATGTTTAGTTGTAGACATTGTCATTTCTAATTAACATTTAATGTGATTTTGCTGTGTGAATGTAGTAATCAAGTTTTGTGTTTGCAGATGGATTACTATTTATATAAACACAGATGCAAGTGCTACAAATAATAATTTAAATGAAAATGCAATGTTATATAGACATCCCTTACAAAAATTAACCATGCTTTAAGTAAAGTGTACTTACTATGTTCTTTGTTTTTTTTGTTTTTGTTTTTTTCTCAGATTGATTATCATATGTATAACCACAGCTTTTAACTAACAATGTACTTTATTTTACATTGTCATTAATACATGCTATATGTAGTTACTATAGTAATAACAGTAAATTATGCATAATTGGATGCAACTAACTGTAAACCAAACAAAACAATAATCTTATCCCTCTCGTAACTGCATGTAGTAATTTCATATTCAAATCTTTATATGTATGACTGTAGTGTAACACCTTTAAATGTTTAACCTTGTTTTGCTTTGTTAGCAATAAAATAATGTTTAATTGTTGTAATGGGTGCCATTATTTAGTCAGCTTGAATATATATCGTTGTATCATTATAAAAAAATTAAAAACATTTGTGTAGTTGTCCAATACCTGCAAAATGCACATTACTAACTACTATTTCCCTATTATATTTAGATGAGCACTAAGCCAAAGAGCCACAAGGCCATGGGTGATGGCGAGTGGATGGCCAGGTTGAGGACTTTTGGAAGCTCTGGGGTTTGTCCGTCTGGAGGCAACAGACCAGCACCACGGCAGCAGAAGTGGAACAAGCTCTATCAGAAGGTAAAGTTACCTGTATCTCATTGTAGAATATGAATGTGTACATTATTTGTCAAACATTTTTACACGTGACTGTGTTTAATGTTTTTGAAAGAAGTGTCTTTTGCTCATTCAGCCTGCATTTATTTGATCAAAAATACAGAAAAAACAGCAATATAATTTGTACTGCATATTTGTATTTATTTTGTTATTTTTTAATGAAAACTGTGATACGTTTTGCAGAATTCATTGATGAATAAAAAGTTAAAAGAACAGCATTAATTTCTCTTTTGAACAGTCCTGTATATCGTTAAAGAAGATTTTCTATTTTATTTCTAATGCTGTTCTTTATTGAACTTTTTATTCTTCAATGAATCCTAAAAAAAGTATCACAGATTACATAAAAAAATACATTAAGCAGCACAACTGTGTCCAACATTGGTCATAAATTAAATTCTAAAATGATAGCTAAATATTCAGCGTTGATGACAGAAATAATTTGAATTTAAAGTTTATGGAACTATAAATTTAAACTGTAATGACATTTTACAATATTACTGATGTTTTCTTTATTTTTATCAAATAAATGCAGGATCGATGAGCATAAGGCACTTCTTTCAAAAAACATTAAAAATAGTGATGTGTCCAAACTTTTGACTGATCCTGTATTTGTGTATCCTTTTATTAAATTTTGTTTTGGTTTTTTATAGGAGAACTGCTTGGTGTTGACTACTTCCTGAGTCAGACTGGACAGCCCCTGGTAGTGGACCCTGACTCAGAAGAGACAGAGAACATGCTGGAGGATGTGGATGAAGGTGAGGATGAAGAAGACGAGGGCTTCAGGGAGGACCAAACACTTGACATTACTGTGACGAGTCTTACTGATGACCCAAGCTTCTCTCTGTCCTCCACTCAGCCTGATGCCTCCTTCACGCCAGGTGCCTCAGCATCTCCTGACGAGTCTGTGGTATGTAAATATCTTGTTGTATGCATGTATGTAATTGTGTTTCATGTAATATTGTTACATTTCTAGGAAAATATATATTTATATGTTTGTTTATTTTGTTCCACTTCACTGTACTCATAATGTTGTTCATTTCTGTTTTTTTTTTTTTCTTTATATTTTTTCTCCCAGGCTTTGGATAGTGCTGGTGTGCTGGACAAAGTGGACAGCCTTGTGGAGCTCAGGAATCAGCCATCTTTGGCTCTCACCAACCAGCAGGTCAGTTTCTCTACTTTCTCTTCTTGACCTGTCATATGTTAACACTACCACTTGTTTTGTTTTCTCATTTGCCATGTATTATATGCTCTCTCGCCTTAGGTGAGCAATATAGTTGGCAGAACCTGCTGGATTACGATAAGAAGAGAGTGATGTTTGCTGTCAGACACCAGAGCAGGCTGGACACAGGTTCACTCCAGGGGTGGAGAGCGTGAAGAGGCATACATTCACCACCACTGCCCCACTTGCTCAGTTGCTGATAGAGACCATTTCAAGCTCTGTGCCATCCATAAGAGTCCAAAAAAGAAAGGGGATAAAGTTTTATTTATGTGTATTGTTTTGTGCTTTCTGTTCTTTATGCACTTGCAATGAAGGCACAAGTGCCATGGACATTTGAAAGTTTTATTTAAAAGTATAGTTTTATTTTCTGTTCTTTTGCACTTGCAAAGAATGCACAGTAGTAATTAATATTTTAAAGTTTTATTCATTTGTATTGTTCTGTGCTTTCTGGGTTTTTTTTTTTTTGGACTCACAAAGGCAAACAAGAGCCATTGTCATTTTAAAATTTTATTTATGTGTATTGGTCTGTGCTTTCTGTTCTTTTCACTTGCAATTAATGCACAAGAGCCATGGACATTAGATGGTTTTATTTATATGTATAGATCTGTTTTCTGTTCTTTTGCACTTGCAAAGAATGCACAGGAGTCATGGACAATAGAAAGTATTATTAAGAGGTATTATACGGTGTTCTGCACATGCAACATAACTATAAGAATAAAAATGTAAAAAAAAAAAGACTAATGAATAATTGGCTATGACTGATTGAAAAATAAAAGTTTGGTCATGATTAAATAACTCTTTTTGTATGTCTCTGTTACAGTATCATTAAACGGTTATAGGCCCTTTTAAAAATGTTGATAAATTTGGGGATTATTTCATAAATAAATTGACTATTTTTTGTACTATAAGTTTTAGAACATAGCTACAGCAGAAATATATTTAAACTAAAAGTGCAAAAACTCAGAACTGTGAATAAAATATCAATAATCGGTAATATAAATCTAATAAAGTATTAATTTGTCATTTCAGAAATTATTTCATCCATTTGGACATCATTTATGTGATAATTACTGATAAATAAATCATTCAGTAAACACTTCAATGTATGGCAACAGTGTAATATGAACTGGAAAGCTTGTGATCATCCTTACTCCCGTATAAATGTACAGAAAAATAGAGAAAACATTTTTTTTCAGATAATTTATTGTAAATATACACTCCAAAAACATTGCTTTGAAGGACAAAGAGATAAAATTTCCTTTCATTTCTTTTCTCCTCATTTTTTTCCTTTTTTCTCTCTTTTTTCTTTCTTTTTCTCTTTTTCCCCCTTCTTCCTCCTCCTTCCTTTTCTTCCCCCCCCTTAACAGACTATTGTTCCCCAGCTTTGGCGCAATCGGTTAGCGCGTTCGGCTGTTAACCGAAAGGTTGGTGGTTCGAGCCCACCCAGGGACGTGTGAAATGCCGGTGTTTTGCACGCACGCGCGTCAGGTGTCCACTAACGCCTATGCCGTTCTTAGGGTTGCGAGGCACAGCTTTCTCAGGGCGTTTATCCTGTGCACCTTCAATAAGCTGGCTTGTTTTAAAAGAAGTCAGCGGCGGGTGTTTGATGAACATTTTCACCAGCTCGAGTTTGCTGTGGCATGTGGATTCATTCTTTACTGATGATTTGTCTCTAGGGCTCATCTAGTTGACATGGTATCCGCTGACATTCGGCTGAAGGTGCTGATCCACCATCTGCTCTTGGTACGGACTGGATCCGGGGGACTGCAGTGACCATCTGATCGGAATACAGAATGGATCTGGCGGCTACGGTGACCTCAGAATAAGAAGAAACAGACTAATATTAATGTAGATGCAAAAGTTCCATGTTGCCACAGTGTCAGATTGGAGAGGATCTGGTTTTCACAGTCTTGCGTCGATGGCCGTCTAGGTGAAGAGGTCTTCACTGATGATCTGTCTCTGGGGCTCATCCAGCTTGCTACCACCTTGTCGGTTCACATCCACGTAGGTGCACGAAAAGGTCACGACCGTCACCGGTATTCTATCGCAGAGGCAGTGTTGTAGCTTGTGTGGTTTATCTGAGGTGTGATCATTGCTGGTTGAAAACTTTCCCCGATATCCCATCGGGATGATTTGAAATACAGTCAGCTTCGACAGTTTTTGCCGGTCTCTCTGGACGCTTCTTGAAAAAGACATTTTTGCTTCATTTTGTTTCCTTTTGTTGGAGTGGCTGGTTGTTGGTCCTCGTCAAAGAGGTGTCTACAGATCATAGCGTGCCGGAGCCAGAAGATTTGTTGTTTTGTCAATATGCTCTCAAGACTTCGCTGCAGGTATCATTAAAGTACAGCACAATTACAGCTCACCGCTACCCATCGTAAACAGGTTGGGCCTGTCTGTTCCGGTGGGCTCTCAGTGGTGCTAAATCATCAAATGAAGAGGATGGGATTCAAACCCACACAAACCAAGGTGTGCCCAGCACAACGGATTAGCCTTGTATCGCCTTAACCACTCGACCACCTCGTCACTTTCCGTGGTCCTTTTATTTAACACTCCCGATTCAGACCATCAGCTCATTAGTAGAGCACTCAGTGAACTGAACTGAGTGTGTCAGATAAGGAGGACACTCAAAAAGTGCAGAGTGGGGTCCCCAGGACTACTGCTAAAGGAGCCGAACGACGAGGATGGGATTCGAACCCACGCGTGCAGAGCACAATGGATTAGCAGTCCATCGCCTTAACCACTCGGCCACCTCGTCATTTTACTTGGCATTTTTTATTTAGCACTCCTGATTCAGATCATCAGTTCATTAGTAGAGAACTCTAAGAACTGAACTGAGTGTGTTAGATAAGGAGGACACACAAAAAGTTTAGCATGGGGTCCCCAGGACCTGGATTAAGGTCCAGTGCTGAAGGAACCGAACGACAAGAATGGGATTCCAACCATTGCACAGAGCACAATGGATTAGCAGTCCATCGCTTTAACCACTCGGCCACCCCGTCCCCTTGCTGACCGAGACAGGCCATGCTGCGGACCTTTTCAGCTGCTGCTGCCGTGCTTTCAGCAGGCTGTTTTGAGCACAGAGGGAATAGTGAATGAGCCGTCTTTTACACACCTCTAATCTATTCCGTGGAATCACGGTGCAGCAACCCATGCCAGGAGACTGTTTGTGCGTCATGTTTAAAGCTTGCTGCCACCTTGTCGGTTCACATCCACGTAGGTGCACGAAAAGGTCACGACCGTCGCTGGCATTCTTTCGCAGAGGCAATATTGTAGCCTATGAGGTTTATCCGAGGCGCGATCATTGCTGGTTGAAAACTTTACCCAATACCCCGCCAGGATGACTTGAAATACAGTTAGCTTTGGCAATTTTTGCTAGCCTCTCTGGAGGCTTAGAGTTTTGTTGAGAAATATAGCCTTGTTTCGTTTAGGTTTTTTTTTCCTCGCCAAAAAGCTGTCTACTGATGATAGAGCGCCAGAGCCAGAAGGCTTGTTGTTTTGTCAATATGTTCTCAAGACAGGTATCGTTAAACTGCAGCGCAATTACAGATCACCGTTACCCATCGTAAACAGGTTGGTCCTGTCTGGTCCGGTGGGCTCTCAGTGGCGCTAAAGCTTCCAATGCGTGTCGAGCACAATGTATTAGCCTTCCACCGCCTTAACCACTGGACCACCTCGTCATGTTGCGGGGTTTCTTTATTTAACACTCCTGATTCATGTGCATGTGGATGCATTCTTCGTCTTTTCTTTCAGCCGCCGAGGGCCTGTTTTCCACTGAGGCCCTGCGCCAAACTCCCTATGAGACACAATCGAACGTTAGTAGTAACCTCCGATTACGGCCGAATGTGGATTCTGCTCGGACGACGGGGCACCGGTACATCCTTTGTAGCTTTAGCTTATTAGCCAAACGCTACACCAGTTTGCCATTTCCCTTGAAATCATCCTTGATTTCCATAAGAAAGGTGCCCCAAATTGGTGGAAAATCACAACTCAACCATACGCTGTCCAAAGCATTGAACCGCCTTCACGCGGCAAAACAGAACATGTTGTTGGCCCGCACTGCTGGGTCAAACTGCGCTTCCCAAAAACAGATTGGGTCAAAACTGACAGAAGAAATCTCTAAGCCTGCTTTAAGCCCTACCCACGGGACGGGTTGACAGTCTCGCACAACGCGAGAGCCTCAGTTTCGCCTGTGTAATTTGGGGGCCGATGAAAACTGCATCCGACTAAAATTACAAAAAAAATTTTAGGACTCTAATGATGTTTCAGATGTAACTTTTCTCATCTCTGTTGTTAGGTTGTCACCATCTCTGAGACTCAAAGTGTCAGAAGTCGCCTAAGCTGGTTTTGCAAAATGGAGGTCAAGATTATACTTTCAGGGATCATTTCTATAGTTTTTAACTAGGAAATGTGTTTCAAAAGTGTAGTGTCTCCCAAACTCCGATGATAAGCTTTGATACTCTTTACTGAGCGTGAATCGGGTGTGGAGTAGTTGTTTATTTCATATGTTCCACACCATTGATGAACGTTCTGTGTGGCGTTTATGCAGCATAGAAGAAGAGAGTATGATCAGAGTGGTCTTTGAAAATTGTAAATATCAGATTAAAAATCTTGCAGAGTAGTTGCGATCGATTGAACATCGGATATGATTCTGTTTGTAATTAATTGTTTAGCTCATAATCGGTGTATATCTGATGAAACTACTTTTTTTTTTTTTTTTTTTTTTTTTTACATTTTTGGTGGTGGGTGTCACCATCCTTGAGATTCAGAATGTCAGGATAAGATGTCAGCTGGTTCTATCAACTTAAAGTTGCCATAAAATGCATTGAGAGAATATTTTAATTTGTTCTTTGATATCTACATAGAAGGTATATGGCATAGGAAAGGGCAAACAATCTCCAGAAACGGTTTTACAGGACCATTTACAACCCTAGGATTTGTCCCTAGAATGAAATGCTCTGTTATTGCCTTTTTTGGAAGCTTCATGAATATTAATGAGCTCTGCTCCAATTGGCTGTTTCACAGAGCTGCTCATCTCTATAGCTGGCACATTGATAAAAAATATATATTTAATTAGGAGCTCTAGCCGCTTTTAATATGTGGTTTGTTGAATCTGCCGTTTTGAATCGCAGACATTTTAGTCTCATTACTGTGATCCATGTGCTCTGTGTAAAGTTATAATGCAGAGGGAGCTCTTCTTACCACACAAGTTCAGCTGCTTCTCGGTGATACTCTGGATCTGTAAATCATTCGCCATCATCAGCGCAGTTATTTCTCCATCATTCACCATCATCAGCACAGTCATCTCTCTGTTTATGTGGTAAGTGATATCTTTTGTACTGCAATGTAACAGGCTAGTGCTAGCATTAAGCTAACCGTGTCCCTTCAGTGGCTTGCCTTGTTTTACTGATGTACTGACGTTACCGATGATTGGGCGATGCAAATGTTGGAGGCGTAACTATTAACGATCCCGGGACTGTTGCGTAACAGTCGGTGTTATGTTGGAATTGACATATAAATCTAGTGTTCTCAAAAGACCACCGAAAAATAGAAGATTTATCCTTATCCTTATATAGATTTATCCTTGATTTCCATAAGAAAGGTGCCCCAAATTGGTGGAAAATCACATCTCAACCATACGCTGTCCAAAGCATTGAACCGCCTTCACGCGGCAAGACAGAACATGTTGTTGGCCTGCACTGCTGGGTCAAACTGCGCTTCCCAAAAACACATTGGGTCAAAACTGACAGAAGAAAACTCTAAGCCTGCTCTAAGCCCTACCCACGGGACGGCTCGACAGTCTCGCACAACGCGAGAGCCTCCGTTTCGCCTGTGTCATTTGGGAGCCGATGAAAACTGCCTCCGACCCGGTGAAGGAAGCCACAACCAGCCCGGCTAGCTCAGTCGGTAGAGCATGAGACTCTTAATCTCAGGGTCGTGGGTTCGAGCCCCACGTTGGGCACCTCTGTTGGCTTTTAAAGAGGTTTTGATTGACATTTTAAAGGAGGTTTATGATGATGTTTTTAGTAAAGGGGAATTAAGCACTAGAATGGGAATGGGGTTAATGAGAATAATTTATAAGAAAAAGGGAGATAAAACAGACCTAAAAAATTTCAGACCAATCACTATGCTGAATACAGATTTAAAAATATTATCAAAGATTTTAGCAAACAGATTAAAAGAAGTTATGCCGAAAATAATAAAGACTAACCAAGTATATGGAGTGAAGGGAAGGGATATAGCGGACACAACTATAAGTATAAAGGATGCAATAAGATATATTAACGAAAAAAATATGAATGGTTTTATTATAAGCTTGGATTTTGAAAAAGCTTTTGACAGAGTAGAACACCAGTTTTTATTTGATATCTTAAAAGGGTTTGGGTTTGGTGAGAATTTTATAAAATGGGTGAAAATTTTATACAAGGGAGCTATGACAAAAATAAAGTGCAATGGGTTTTTAACACAAGCTTTTAAATTAACAAGATCCATAAGACAGGGATGCCCATTGTCAGCCCTACTATACTCTTTGGTAGCAGAGCCTCTAGGGCTGGCAATGGAGCAGGATAAAGGCGTAAAAGGGATACGGTTGGAGGGAGAAGAGAGTAAAATTTTTCAATATGCAGATGATACAACGCTAATGTTAAAAGATCTGGAAAGTGTAATAAAAGCTATGGAGATTGTACAGAATTATTGTAGAGGATCAGGGGCAAAAGTGAATGAAGAGAAGACAGTGTATATGAGGTTTGGAGGGGCACAGGTTCTAACAGAGCATTTTAATTTTAAGGAATCAAGGGACATAAAGATTTTAGGGGTACATATGGGGCGGGATGAGCGAAAAGCAGGAGAAACAATGTGGGAGGAAGTGATAGGGGGGATTGAAAGGAGATTGATTTTTTGGAAATTAAGAACGCTGACTTTGAAGGGGAAAGTTTTAATTATTAATGTTTTAATGGTGTCAAAATTATGGTACATTTTATATGTAAACCCAATGCCATTATGGGCGGAAAAGAGGCTGAAGAAATGTTTTTCAGAGTTTTTATGGAATGGGAAGCCCCCAAGAATAGCACACAATACTTTAATAGGGGAGGGAGAGAAGGGAGGAATGGGATTAATTGACATTGAACATAGAAAGAACGCACTAAGGGTAAAATTGGTAAAAAAGTTTTTAGACAAATCACACACAGCAGGATGGAAGGGAACTATGGAGTACTTTTTAAATAAAGGCAGTAAATTTAATCTGGGAAGGAATATTTTATGGATGAAGACTAAATTATGGATGACTGAGAGGATGCCGGATTTTTATAGGGAACTGCTGGGAGCATGGGGAAAGTTTTTATCAAGTGTGCATTTTATTCCGAGGGGTAGGGAAAACATTTTAAATCAGCCTCTTTTTTTAAATCAGAGTATTTTAAATCAGGGGAGGCAGTTGTTTTTTAAGAAATGGTGGGAGGCGGGAATTTTAAAAGTGAGGGACATTTTATATGAAGTTAAAGAAGGATTTCTACCCGTACAAGTGGTTATAGACGCAATGGAGGAAGCAAAGGAGGAGTACAGCAGACAGGAAGAAACTAATAAATATGAAATGATCAAGAGATCGATACCGAAAGAATGGATAGAGGGAATCGAAAATAAGGAGGACGGAGAGCAACAAAATGAAATATATGTGGGATTGGGAGAAAAACAATTTGATTTTAATAAATGTCAGGTGAAAGATTTTTATAGTGTTTTTAGAGAGGGGGTCTTTAAAAAACCAGTGGTCAACAATTACTGGATGGATAAGTACAAGGGTGTGAAGGAATGTGATATTTGGGGAAACATGAAAGGGAAAATGATACAGACAAAGCTGGAAAATTTAGAGTTCTTAATTAGGCATAAAGTGATTTTTACTGACGTTATTTTAAACAAAATTGGTATGGAATCAAGTGCTGTATGTAAAGTGTGTAATGAGGAGGAGGAGGGATTTTTACATCTGTTTTTACATTGTATAAAATTGGATGATTTTAATGAGAAATGTAAGAAAATGATTTTAAGGTTGAAAGGGGAGGATGGAGAGGAGATGGACTGGGGCAGGATTCTAATGTTGGGAATACAAAGAAAGAACAAGAACAAAATGGTCATCAACCTTTTGATAATGTTAATTAAGAGTGCTATATGGGAAAGGAGAGTGGTGGCAAAGAAGGAAAAATGGATAATGGATTTATGGTATGTTTTTAAAAGAAAAGTCGAAAAATATGTACAATGCCTGTTTTATTATTTTAAGCAAGAAGATCAAATGGGGTTCTTTTACAATGTTTTTACTAATGATGTATGTGTAACTTTAGATGAGAATGGAATAGATGTGCAATTTTAAAAAAGTTTGGAGAATGTTTCTGTTCTTAAGTACTGTTTTGTCTCGCAACACGTGATGACGAGCTGGGTTACTCCTTTCCGAGAGTGAATAACGATCTGTGTGGAAAGCAATATTGTTTTGTATTTTTGATGTTCTTTACTGTTTGTATTTTCATTCATATATATGATTAGTTTTTAATTCTAAGGCATTATTTATTACTTTATTGCTGACAATGTTAAGTATTTTAATGCGTGTTTAATCATTTATGTCTTTAAGATTTCTACTGTGAAACACATGCTTGATAACTGTATTATGGAATTTTTTCAATAAAAAAAAAAAAAAAAAAAAAAAAAAAAAAAAAAGGTTAAGGCGATGGACTCGAAATCCATTGGGGTCTCCCCGCGCAGGTTCGAACCCTGCCGACTACGGTCGGGCATTCCCCCTTTTGCCTTTAGCTTTTTGCGACGGCGGGTGGGCCTTCCAAGGCCTTTGGCCTTCGCTCTCTCTGACGTAATTGCGTGCGGCCTTTGTCCCGTAGCTCCTGTGGCAAGTGAGCTTCTGCTGGGCGGCTTGTGGAGAAAGTGTTCTTATATAAAAAGTAAGAGGCGCACAAAACACAAGAGCCTCGATAGCTCAGTCGGTAGAGCATCAGACTATTAATCTGAGGGTCCAGGGTTCAAGTCCTTGTTCGGGCGAAGGGCCATCTTATTGTTGTCGCCCTCAGCTTGCAGTCGTGCCGGTCCAGCTCTGCCGTGTGGCGGCGTACGCTTAAAGATGTGATAGAGTTCACATAGAGTGTTTGCTATGCTGCCCCTTCATGAATGTTTCGTTGCTTGTGGTGGGCTGTTTTCCCCTTTAGGAGTTTTATGCTAGGCGATTTCAGTAAAGCGGTAGCCAGTTCATTGTTTTTTCAGCCAACTTTGAGGTTGACAACGGGACAGAGGACATCTGGGCCGCCGTAGTCGTGGTCGAGTGGTTAAGGCGATGGACTAGAAATCCATTGGGGTCTCCCCGCGCAGGTTCGGATCCTGCCGACTACGCTCTTCGCCGGTGCTGAGGAGAAGTGGCCGGGCCCTTTTCTTCCGTGTCCCTAGCACGGATTTGTGTGCCCTCTCTCCACAGTACTAAAAAGCGCCGCTAGTCCTTTTTTTTTCAATTCGGACGGCCGGCACCCCCAGATGTGAGCCAGTGGGGCGCCGTGATCGTATAGTGGAGAGTACTCTGCGTTGTGGCCGCAGCAACCCCGGTTCGAATCCGGGTCACGGCAGGCTTTTTGTTCACTGAGCTCCTTTCTGCCACCTCCATTTTTCGTACGGGTGCGGTGCCAGTTAAACTATACCAACAACGCAGGCAGCAGAGGCTGGCTTTCGGGGTCGACAAAGAAGGCTCGAAGCGCACGAGTCACTGATAGGGCCAAAAGAGCTAAAGGCCATCTTTGTTTGAGCCCGTCCAGAGTTTTTCTCGCGTCATGGATGAGAGAGCGCTGTCTTTCCATGCTGTCTAAAGAAATTTGAAGCTGCGAAGCTGGAAGCGCAAAGGCTGCAAACACAGACCACGACGAGGCGCGCTTCGTTCCACTGCACGCTGGCGGGTGGCCAGATTGACTCTGCTCTTGACACTCTAGTGTAGCTCTGCTGTGAGCAGAGCCCCCAAAAATACAGGTCACTCGCAAAGGTTCCCCTCCACGGAAATCTTTAATAAAAGGCGAAAGATTTATGCGCTGATGACGAGAAACTCGAGATGTGTCTCTATGCCCTTGGACCTGTGCGCTCACTGTGGTAAACCACTACGCTCACCAAGGGTAATCTAGGGTGCCGACACCTGCCAACATGATTTTCGTCACCCCCCTCACTCCAAATGGGAGAAGTAAAAGTTATGAAAGTCCCTTCCCTCACCCAGTATTCACAAACCCGATCAAGGTAATGTCATCTCTTTTTTCATGCCCCCGTATTAGAGGCCAAAAAAAATATTAAATGAAATAAAGCGGTCCAAATAATGACCCACTGTAATGTGTAACATTCAAGATATTGAGAGACTTTAGCTCGTGGCGGGTCAATCTGGTATTTCATGGAGTAGGGGCTCGTTTTGGCAAGTTGGGTGCAGTCGCGTGTGCTGGGAGCGAAGAACAGCAAGCGCAACTCTTCGTTAGTATGGTGGACAGTATCTCCCCCTGTCACGTGGAAGACCGGGGTTAGATTCCCCAATGAGGAGACCTAGTTCTTTGCTGCTGTTGAACGACTCATCCAAAAGCTTTTGGTGCAGACAGAGGTCACAGAAGGAGTTCTGCTTCGAGGTCAACCGCAGCCAAAAACTGTGCGTTGGCCGGGAATCGAACCCGGGTCAACTTCTTGGAAGGCAGCTATGCTCACCACAATACCACCAACGCAGGCGCTCGGTGCCAGATTTAAGCGGTCAGATAAGAATGCTCGAATCCGGGTCATGGCAGCCCTTTGTCGTTGAGCGACGGGGACGTCCAGCTTCTTTTTGCCAACTCACCCTTCAGTTGGATTTTGCGCCTGAAGCTCGGCGGCATCCTGTGCTGCCCGCCTCGAGACGAGAGCAGGCGGTCCACATGCAGGCGTAGTCGTGGCCGAGAGGTTAAGGCGATGGACTTGAAATCCATTGGGGTCTCCCCGCGCAGGTTCGAACCCTGCCGACTACGGTCGGGCATTCCCCCTTTTGCCTTTAGCTTTTAGTGACGGTGGTTTGGCCTTCGCTCTCTCTGACGTAATTGCGTGCGGCCTTTGTCCCGTAGCTCCTGTGGCAAGTGAGCTTCTGCTGGGCGGCTTGTGGAGAAAGTGTTCTTATATAAAAAGTAAGGGGCGCACAACACACAAGAGCCTGGATAGCTCAGTCCGTAGAGCATCAGACTTTTAATCTGAGGGTCCAGGGTTCAAGTCCCTGTCCCTGTTCGGGCGAAGGGCCATCTTCTTGTTGTCGCCCTCAGCTTGCAGTCGTGCCGGTCCAGCTCTGCCGTGTGGCGGCGTACGCTTAAAGATGTGATAGAGTTCACATAGAGTGTTTGCTATGCTGCCCCTTCATGAATGTTTCGTTGCTTGTGGTGGGCTGTTTTCCCCTTTAGGAGTTTTATGCTAGGCGATTTCAGTAAAGCGGTAGCCAGTTCATTGTTTTTTCAGCCAACTTTGAGGTTGACAACGGGACAGAGGACGTCGGGGCCGCCGTAGTCGTGGCCGAGTGGTTAAGGCGATGGACTAGAAATCCATTGGGGTCTCCCCGCGCAGGTTCGAATCCTGCCGACTACGCTCTTCGCCGGTGCTGAGGAGAAGTGGCCGGGCCCTTTTCTTCCGTGTCCCTAGCACGGATTTGTGTGCCCTCTCTCCACAGTAATAAAAAGCGCCGCTAGTCCTTTTTTTTTCAATTCGGACGGCCGGCACCACCAGATGTGAGCCAGTGGGGCGCCGTGATCGTATAGTGGAGAGTACTCTGCGTTGTGGCCGCAGCGAATCCGGGTCACGGCAGGCTTTTTGTTCACTGAGCTCCTTTCTGCCACCTCCATTTTTCGCACGGGTGCGGTGCCAGTTAAACTATACCAACAACGCAGGCAGCAGAGGCTGGCTTTCGGGGTCAACAAAGAAGGCTCGAAGCGCACGAGTCACTGATAGGGCCAAAAGAGCTAAAAGCCATCTTTGTTTGAGCCCGTCCAGAGTTTTTCTCGCGTCATGGACGAGAGAGCGCTGTCTTTCCATGCTGGCTAAAGAAATTTGAAGCTGCGAAGCTTGAAGCGCAAAGGCTGCAAACACAGACCATGACGAGGCGTGCTTCGTTCCACTGCACACTGGCGGGTGGCCAGATTGACTCTGCTCTTGACACTCTAGTGTAGCTCTGCTGTGAGCAGAGCCCCCAAAAATACAGGTCACTCGCAAAGGTTCCCCTCCACGGAAATCTTTGGTAAAAGGCGAAAGATTTATGCGCTGATGACGAGAAACTCGAGATGTGTCTCTATGCCCTTGGACCTGTGCGCTCACTGTGGTAAACCACTACGCTCACCAAGGGTAATCTAGGGTGCCGACACCTGCCAACATGATTTTCGTCACCCCCCTCACTCCAAATGGGAGAAGTAAAAGTTATGAAAGTCCCTTCCCTCACCCAGTATTCACAAACCCGATCAAGGTAATGTCATCTCTTTTTTCATGCCCCCGTATTAGAGGCCAAAAAAAATATTAAATGAAATAAAGCGGTCCAAATAATGACCCACTGTAATGTGTAGCATTCAAGATATTGAGAGACTTTAGCTCGTGGCGGGTCAATCTGTTATTTCATGGAGTAGGGGCTCGTTTTGGCAAGTTGGGTGCAGTCGCGTGTGCTGGGAGCGAAGAACAGCAAGCGCAACTCTTCGTTAGTATGGTGGACAGTATCTCCCCCTGTCACGTGGAAGACCGGGGTTAGATTCCCCAACGAGGAGACCTAGTTCTTTGCTGCTGTTGAACGACTCATCCAAAAGCTTTTGGTGCAGACAGAGGTCACAGAAGGAGTTCTGCTTCGAGGTCAACCGCAGCCAAAAACTGTGCGTTGGCCGGGAATCAAACCCGGGTCAACTTCTTGGAAGGCAGCTATGCTCACCACAATACCACCAACGCAGGCGCTCGGTGCCAGATTTAAGCGGTCAGATAAGAATGCTCGAATCCGGGTCATGGCAGCCCTTTGTCGTTGAGCGACGGGGACGTCCAGCTTCTTTTTGCCAACTCACCCTTCAGTTGGATTTTGCGCCTGAAGCTCGGCGGCATCCTGTGCTGCCCGCCTCGAGACGAGAGCAGGCGGTCCACATGTTGGTGTAGTCGTGGCCGAGAGGTTAAGGCGATGGACTTGAAATCCATTGGGGTCTCCCCGCGCAGGTTCGAACCCTGCCGACTACGGTCGGGCATTCCCCCTTTTGCCTTTAGCTTTTTGCGATGGCGGGTGGGCCTTCCAAGGCCTTTGGCCTTCGCTCTCTCTGACGTAATTGCGTGCGGCCTTTGTCCCGTAGCTCCTGTGGCAAGTGAGCTTCTGCTGGGCGGCTTGTGGAGAAAGTCTTCTTATATAAAAAGTAAGAGGCGCACAAAACACAAGAGCCTGGATAGCTCAGTCGGTAGAGCATCAGACTTTTAATCTGAGGGTCCAGGGTTCAAGTCCCTGTTCGGGCGAAGGGCCATCTTCTTGTTGTCGCCCTCAGCTTGCAGTCATGCCGGTCCAGCTCTGCCGTGTGGCGGCGTACGCTTAAAGATGTGATAGAGTTCACATAGAGTGTTTGCTATGCTGCCCCTTCATGAATGTTTTGTTGCTTGTGGTGGGCTGTTTTCCCCTTTAGGAGTTTTATGCTAGGCGATTTCAGTAAAGCGGTAGCCAGTTCATTGTTTTTTCAGCCAACTTTGAGGTTGACAACGGGACAGAGGACGTCTGGGCCACCGTAGTCGTGGCCGTACGTTCCAGTGATCAGCCGGCCTAACTATTCCTAAACATTTGTTACAAGTCCTAAAACATTCGGAACAAGTCCTAACACAAGTCCTAACAATCCTAACACAAGTCCTAACATTCCTAACAATCACTGGTCTAAGTCCTAACAGTTTTGCCCTGTTTTTGGCCGAGTGGTTAAGGCGATGGACTGCTAATCCATTGTGCTCTGCACGCGTGGGTTCGAATCCCATCCTCGTCGATCGGCTCCTTTAGCAGTAATCCTCGGTCCTGGGGACCCCACTCTGCACTTTTTGAGTGTCCTCCTTATCTGACACACTCAGTTCAGTTCACTGAGTGCTCTACTAATGAGCTGATGGTCTGAATCGGGAGTGTTAAATAAAAGGACCACAGAAAGTGACGAGGTGGTCGAGTGGTTAAGGCGATGCAAGGCTAATCCGTTGTGCTCGGCACACCTTGGTTTGTGTGGGTTTGAATCCCATCCTCTTCATTTGATGATTTAGCACCACTGAGAGCCCACTGGAACAGACAGGCCCAACCTGTTTACGATGGGTTGCGGTGAGCTGTAATTGTGCTGTAGTTTAACGATACCTGCAGCGAAGTCTTGAGAACATATTGACAAAACAATAAATCTTCTGGCTCCGGCACGCTATGATCTGTAGACACCTCTTTGACGAGAACCAACAACCAGCCACTCCAACAAAAGGAAACAAAACGAAGCAAAACTACCTTTTTCAAGAAGCGTCCAGAGAGACCGGCAAAAACTGTCGAAGCCGACTGTATTTCAAATCATCCCGATGGGATATCGGGGAAAGTTTTCAACCAGCAATGATCACACCTCAGATAAACCACACAAGCTACAACATTGCCTCTGCGATAGAATACCGGTGACGGTTGTGACCTTTTTGTGCACCTACGTGGATGTGAACCGACAAGGTGGTAGCAAGCTGGATGAGCCCCAGAGACAGATCATCAGTGAAGACCTCTTCACCTAGACGGCCATCGACGCAAGACTGTGAAAACCAGATCCTCTCCAATCTGACACTGTGGCAACATGGAACTTTTGCATCTACATTAATATTAGTCTGTTTCTTCTTATTCTGAGGTCACCGTAGCCGCCAGATCCATTCTGTATTCCGATCAGATGGTCACTGCAGTCCCCCGGATACATTCCCTACCAAGAGCAGATGGTGGATCAGCACCTTCAGCCGAATGTCAGCGGATACCATGTCAACTAGATGAGCCCCAGAGACAGATCATCAGTAAAGAATGAATCCACATGCCACAGCAAACTCGAGCTGGTGAAAATGTTCATCAAACACCCGCCGCTGACTTCTTTTAAAACAAGCCAGCTTATTGAAGGTGCACAGGATAAACGCCCTGAGAAAGCTGTGCCTCGCAACCCTAAGAACGGCATAGGCGTTAGTGGACACCAGGGGCCTCATTTATAAAGACTTGCGTAAAAACCAGTGATGCGCGGGTCAATGTATAAACAACCCGAGCCCGACCAACGTTTTTAATAACCCGCCCGCAACTCGGACCGCAAAATAAAAAAAGAAAATATTGTACCCGACCCGCTTCCTGACCCGCATGTTTAATATTTGCGACTGACAGCAGCGATTATATGCGGCTATATGCAGTGGAGATGCGTTCACTGTCAAACATCATTCGGCATTAAGTAATTTTGTCAAAAGAAATGTTCTTGATTACAAGAAAAATACAGATTGTTCTTGTTGTGATTTAGTTTGTCTTGCCTTTATAGATTTAAATAGATTCATTTTCGAAGTAGGCTTCACTAAATTATGTCAGTGATTCTCCGATGTTACAGTTTTTTACAATCGTTTTTGCACTAATAACAGAACCGTAATGTCTTTTTTCAAAACTCTAGACACATAATTCACAACCAATGATCAAAATGCACATTTTTCAAACCACTTAACACATTCTTCAAATGCTTGGATACAATACACATAAGCCAAAGATAATTTGTTCATTGAACTTAAATCACCTGTTCAAAATGACACAACTTAACATCAAAGTATTACTATTTCAAAATGCAACTCACACATTACATCTGAGATGAGTGTGCATTCATTTCATTACAAAGATTGAACTATCAGTTGATACATCTGCTTAAAATGAAAAGTAACTGTTGCATTACCCTTGAAGCATAGCTTTTATGGAAAATAGTGCATGTTTCAGGATAGATCATTTGACACCAGTTACCACAGAATATGACCCAGATGGACTACACTACACTCTCAGAAAAAAAGGTACAAAACTATACCTTTTAGGGTACAAGTAGCTGTCACAGGGGTGTTACCAAGGGTACAATTTTTTGGGTACATAATTGTACAATAAGGACCCATTGTGTACCTTTAAAGGTACCTTTATATGTTTTGTTGCCCAGGAACAAAATTGTACCTCTGCAGTACTTTTTTTTTTTTTTTTTACCGTGTAAAAATCTTGTATCTTTATCAGATATGGTTTCTATGGCCCCATGTACCTCTTTTACAGAACACATTTTCATATTCAACATTACTGAATGCAAGATGTCATTTTTATGTTATTGCTTTTGTGGTTTCAATGAGTTATTGGCTACCCTGGTAAAAAAATAAATAAATAAATAAAAAAAGAATGTATCAAGAACGTTGGTGCACAAATTAGCCCTGCTGAAGAAGAAAAAAAAAATCCAAAACCAGCCTGCTATTTGGCTGTTTTTAGCTGGTCAACCAGCCTGGTTTTAGCTGGTCATAGCTGGTTTTAGAGGGGTATTGGCCACTTTTCTGTCTGGTCAGGCTGGGAAACCACCAGCTAAAACCAGCCTGACCAGACTGGGAGACCAGCTAAAACCAGCTACTTCCAGCTTAAACCAGCTAAAACCAGCCAACCAGCCTAGGCTGGACAATATACTGTACCCTGCTAAAAAAAAAACAGCTAAAACTTTGAATCTAAATTTTTTCCCTTTAGAAAACCTATGCTGAGATTTATTTTATCAGTAAATTCCACATTACAGTATTTCAATGATCCCACTGTGTCTGTACTGTTCTCAGTCTAAAGTAAAAAAAAATGAAATCTGAATCACATATTTTGTACAACTATATTTAATGATTGTACTAGCAAAAACACATTGAAACTATGGGTAACTTGTGTATGGGTGATCTAAAGTAATGTTCCTATAATATTTCATAATAAATTTGTTTTTTGAAACAATGCTTCTGTTAATGCAAGGCTTCTTTAAAGATATGAATGCAATATGCAAAGTTTTAAACACTGGACAGGCTGTGTTACAAATAATGACTGTTTTGAGTTTTGTATCTAGAGTTTTGAAAAATTACATTAAGGTTCAGTTGTTAGTGCAAAAACGATTGTAAAAAACTGTAATATGACCAAGAGTTATTTTATTTCGATCTACAGTGTAATAAATGTTAAGAAAAAGATTAGCCTATAGCCCTAAATATTAGAGACTATAAGCTTATTCATTTTTTCTTAACTTTTATTCTTCTAAAAATTATCAAGAATATTAAATCAACTTAATAGGCTAGGTTAACGACTTTTCTTATACAAACATAACGAATGCACTTCAAAATGAAGTTTTCATAGGCCTATATAAATTAATAAATAAAATAATATTATTTATATATATATATATATATATATATATATATATTTTTTTTTTTAATTGTATAGCTATATCAAATGAATAAGGAAATTATAGTGCCTTGAATTTATTAAGTAGGGCCTAATGCTTAATTTCGTTCGTTTGTTTCGCTCTCTGGAAATGTAAAGAAAAAATACCGTTTTTATTCGGAATTCGTTTTTAATCCCTCGTTTTAAACAAGCATATAGCCTACATGAGATCATTTATATTGCTTGAATAAACGTTTAAAAATATTCCTTTATACAGATTTAAATAATTTCATTTTCGAAGTAGGCTACTCTAAATTATGTCAGTGATTCTCCGATGTTAAATATGATCATTAATTATTTTATTTCGATCTACAGTGCAATAAAAGTTAAGAAAAAGATTAGCCTGTAGCCCTAAATATTAGAGACTAAAGCTAATTCCTTTTTTCTTAACTTTTATTTTTCTAAAAATTATCAAGAATATTAAATCAACTTAATAGGCCAGGTTAACGACTTTCTTATACAAACATAACGAATGCACTTCAAAACTAATGTAAGATTGTAAAAGGGATTAATTACACATATAATTTATAATTTAGCTCAAAGGGAAATCGAATATGATTCAATAGGGAATTTGAACAGAATCGCTGTTTTACGGCTGTTCAAGAGTCGACCTGCGATTCATTCACAAGCCGTAACAGAAACTCTGCGATGGATATTACTATCCAGAATATAGTGAAAACACTATATATTAGCACAGTAGCAAAATCAGCAGTTTAAGACATTAACTTGTAAGCACAAAACACAAGATACTTATCTTTTCTAATAAAAATATGATTTTAATGGATAAACCTAACACATACAATCTAAACTAACATAAAACACACGCATTCACACAGGTTGCAGAAAGAGAAAGTGAGGAAAGAATGAGTTTAAAGGAATGAAAATATGAAGTACCAAGTTAGCAATATGTGCAATTGCTTAGACCTGAACAACCATCAATCACTTAATTAACCCTCGTATTGAGTCTCTCAAAGAGGTTATTAAACTTTATATCAAAATGCACCAGTTCAGTAAGATTCTGGAGGTTACTTGCACGTTGCCTTTGGGAATTCCTTTAGTTGTGTCGCTTCAGGGCTTTCCCGAGGTTGCTGATTGGTTGGTTCTGTGGTCCTTTGTGTGCTTGGGCGTTGGCTGGATATGAGAGTTGCGTGCTGTTGAAGTTGAGGTCAGCGAAGACGTTTAGGTCGGTCGCGGCTTGCACAAACTTAACTAGAAACGAAACTCTCAACGGAAAGAAATAAAAATAAAAAAAAGATTAAAGAAAAAGATAGAAGTGTGGTGATCTCCTCATGTTTCCTTTAGATGAGGAGGCTGGCATTCAGGCCAGGCGGCGTCGAGACGTAAGAGAGCTTATAGTGAAGAGATAAGAGAGAAATTTGAGGGTGTCCTTGAGTTTTTAAACTCAGCCTTTGGACACATCCCAAAATGGTGTCTTGACCAATTAGAACAATGTCCGAAGTCCGGTGGACTGCTGGTTCCTCCTACCAACCATAAATCCCAATGTTATCTTATTAGTCCCGTGATCCCAAATTCCCGCTCTTTGCAGAGATAAATTTGGACATGATTTCTATAACAAGACTATAATACATTTTGCAAAGAATTGAATTACAGGAACATTTTGAGAATGCGATTTCCAACTCAGACATATCAAACATCAATATAAACCATTAAACTATTCAATAGTTATCAAAAGGGACATACACAATGAGTGATTAAAACATAATAGACAAATGTGTGGGTTACATATATGATAGGAAGTTATACATAGAAATGAGGAGTTGCTCCTTAGTTCTTTAGCACATTTTAGGCGCATATGTACATCAATAGACAGTTTTCTGTGCCCTTCTGTGAGGGTCTGTTCTCTAAGCTGGGAGGTCAAAAGTTTAGGGAAGGAATTTCCGTTGTGTCCTGTGTGTGGGGGAAAACCAACCATATCGCTAATGACTTTAATCATGTGATGTTCAAAATGTGCATCTCTTTGACCATTAATCTTGGTTACTTGCTCCAAATTTGACAATCTCCTTATTCGAAGGATTTGATTATGAAGAAGTGTCTTTGTGTTAATTTTGCGAGTTCTTAGTAAGTTAGGTTTGCTTCAGGCTGGCGGTCTGGCGCCAGGCTATCAAACGTCAGATTTATGACGGGCCTCTTGTGGAATGTACGTCTGTAGAAGTGTTCTAACTTCTAATCGACTCTCTTAAATTGTCTGATTCGCGCTGAAATCCTACACATCCCCCTTTCGATCGGTGATGTGTTGTTGGCAGAAGACATCGACGAGCGCTGGAGAAACACAGGCAGAAGAAGCAGACAGAAACACAGCAAACAACAAGACAACACTTCCAGGGCAGTTACTGTACCGGTGCATGGCATTACGTTATTCGGGTACATGTAGTACCTGGAAAATGGTCGAATTCACATAGAAACTGTTGTTCAAATTTGTTTTCGTATAATGATGCTTTGATCAAATTTTGTGATTAAATTTGTTTGTTTATTTTAGGTTTTAAATTTAGAGACGTTCTGGTGACATCATCTGTGGTAAAATGATTTGACCTATCTTGCATGGAGCTCTCTGGCTCCCATTCAGTTTAGAATGGTTTGCGGATATTAGGTGTGGCAAGTCAATCCTAATATCAGACCTTTGACCCTTGTAGGGTGGCTAGGAGTTTCACCTGCTAAAGCAAGAGGGGAAGGAAAGCGATAGGCAAGAGGGGAAAAAAACAAAAAAAAACAAAACAAAGAAAATTAGCTGCGGGTTTTCCTAGTCAAGGTTGTGACTACTGTTGAGCTAGGATGGCAGGTGCAGCTGATGTGTCATGTACCTTAACATAGTGTCAGGTGTTCTACCTGGGGTGAGGATAGTTGCATGTTCCTTCCTGGTGGATGTAAAACTATGTTAAGCTGAGATTTGAATATTCTACTCGTGGGAAGAATATGTTTGTCAAAGGTGTTATCAGTAGGTGTGGTTACCTCTGGGTTGTGAATGTTAATTGTGTAGTGTATGTATGGTCAGATCTGTTTCAGTCTGTTTTGGCTCCCCCTTTTCTTGTAGGTCGGTGAAGATGCTCTCTGCATCCTTGGCTTGGATGAGGGTGTGTTCAGATGGGGGTCAGTCCAGCAAGGCAGGAAGTTCTTTAGCAGACAGTCGGAGGTAGTTTGGCATGGCTGTGTGAAGCTGGGGTGCAAAACTTTGTCTCCTATGTTGCATTTCACTTGTGATGCCTTCTGGTTGTGGCAGACTTTCTGACCTTCTGTGCTTTAGTGGTTGCTGTTGCACAGACATGAATGTGGTTCATGGAGTTGAAGTTCATTTGACAGTTTCTTTGGAAGTGATGGGTGACTGAGGTGATGTTCTTTGGTACCTCAGAGTTTTCATCAGCGGTTGGCCGTGAGAGACTTGTTTGTTCTGGGTGGT
This sequence comes from Garra rufa, assembly GCF_049309525.1. Lineage (NCBI taxonomy): Eukaryota > Metazoa > Chordata > Actinopteri > Cypriniformes > Cyprinidae > Garra > Garra rufa. The sequence continues at coordinate 98,094,246 of NC_133361.1, forward strand.
TGTTGAACAGGTGCTTGTCATCTCTGATGCGGTGGTGTACCAGGTGATCGTCGGCCTTCCGTTCTGTCGCTGGTCACAGCGAGCATGACTTCTGTTTCTAGTCATTCGTGTCTAGCTGGTTTTCAAGGAACTCTTTCAGTTGTTTCATGACTTGTTCCATGTCTTCTGAGGGTGAACAGTCTTGTTCTTGTGTAGACTTAGCACTGTGGGTGTCTAAGTGTTGCTGATGTGGGTTCTGTCTTTGCTTACCCACTCTAGTTGTTGTTGGACAAGCCGGTCGTTTGGCTTTGCACGTCCAGTTAGGTTTCCAGCTGATCCTTTCTTTTGGGTTTCTTGAGAAGTGTGGCTGGTCCCATGGCTTTTCCCAGCGGTTGTGCTGATAGCTGTTGTGGACAGGGGGCTCACGTTCCCTTTGCTCTTGATGGAAGACTCGGGTGTTGTGGTGCCACTGGGTGTCGTCCAGTGCAAGGCTTGAGTCTTCGGTTACAGAGTTCAAGAGTGTGGAGGTTTTGTTACCTTTCTTTGAGGTCAACTTTTGCTTGGTGTAGGCCTTCTGTGTTAGGTCACGCAACTGTTGGATGGTCATGGAGCGCGGACAGGCCATGACACCGAGATGACGACTGACTCCAGGGTGCAGATTTTTCAGGAAAAGGCTTTTGAAGCTCACCTCTTCTTCAAGGTCAGGTTTGTTGTGTGCACCGAAGTAGGCTTTTCGGAGCCGGTTATAGTAGGCTTGTGGCGTCTCTTGTCGACCTTGTTTGGTCTCCAAGGCAGTTAACAGTCCATATTCAGACTCAGGGTCTGTAAACTCTTTGATCAGGACCTCACAAAGTAGCTGGTAGTTTGACTTTGTGTGACTGAGTTGTCGATCTATGAAGTTTCGTACCTCGACACTTGACGTTGCTCTTAGGAGGTACAACCTGTCTCTGTCAGTTACATGAGGTCTCATTTCTAAATGAAAATTAATATCTTGCAGGTGGGCCTGGATGTCGTGGCCCTCTTTGGAGTTCGGGTCAAACTGGCTGATGCTTTTAGACAGCTTGTTGAGGTCTTTGATGGTCAACCCAGGTGCAGTTCCAAGGTCTGCTTGGATGGGGTTTCTGCTTTCAGTGGCAGGAAAGAGCTGTGTGGCGAAGGCTAGGGATGTTTCGGGAGGTGGCGCTTCACTTCCTTCGTTGGATGTCAGTTCTTGGATGTGAGACTTAGCTCTGCTCAGCAGTGGTGAGGCTGAGATATGCTTCGCTCTTCTTGGCTCTTGTTCCAGCTCACAAGCATCTTTGAGTTCTTTTCTGACCATGTAGAGCTCATCATTGACATCATGTAGATGTTGGGTCAGATTGTCTATTTCAGTGCTGTACCTTTCAAGGTGGTTTCCTAAGGCACTGATTTCAGCATTCTTGTTGCTGATGTCGTTCTTGGCTTTCTCTAGTAGCTGTTCGGCATACTGGAGTCTGTTTACCAGGTCTCTCTGGGCAGCCTTGGCTTGTTGCTGGTCAAGTTGAGCTGTTGCCAGGGCTGCTTGAAGCTTTTTAACTTGTTCCGTTGTTTCCTGCTCCCTCTCGTTGGGTGCTTTGAGTTGATCTTGAACTTTCACTTCCAGCTTGTCTATGCGGCGTTGAGCACGTGACAGCTCCTCTTGAAGATGGGTGATGTGCTTGTCGCTCAGTTTCAGCTGGGTTGTGAAGGCATCGCTTAGGGAGCTGGTGATTTTGACTAGCTCCTCGTGGTTGTTGTTCTGGCTTGAATCTTGTGTCAGGAACCTTCTCATTAAGAATAATAACAGTTCAAAGGTCTTGGGGGTGAGGCTGTCCGTCATGCCTCTCAGCCAAGTGTTCACATCTTCCCCGTGGGCAAGGGGGTCTGCAGTCTGCGGCATGTTTGCACGCTGAGGAGAAGGGAGACTGACACAGATCTGTGTGAGGTAGAAGCCTATGTGTGGTGGGACAACTAAGTGTTGTGTCAGTGATTGTGAACCCCTAATGAAATGTGGTGATGATAGTGTTGGTCTCAGGGTGTCTAGGTAGACTAGTGATGTGAAGACTTCGTCACTCTAATGAGGAAGAGGAAAAAAGAGAAAAAGGTGAAAACAAGTCAGTGAAATAAAACAATTCCCTTTTCCAATGGGAGGAATTTTACTTGGATTTGTAAAAAGGTAAACAATATTATTATATCTCTGTTCGAGACGTGAGAATATAATAATAATGCTGGTATCTCTTTTCTTAGTCTGACAGGATTGACACCGAACACCTTACAGTTGGACCGCTTACCAAGGAGGCTTCGAAAGCAACGGGTGTTCAACACTTATCTCTAATAATTGATCTCAGTATGGGATGAGATGCCAAAATTTTGGAATGCGTTTTCAAATTCAGGGAGGTTAGGAAGAACGAAGGAGGGTTTGATTACAATCGAATTCATAAGGATGATTACTGTTCTTTGACAAGATTTTGCATTTCATTCACTTAGAATCGATTGATGGTTCTTACAGGTCCCTGCAAATGTGAGGAGTAAAGAAAGAAGAAAGCAGGAGAGACTTGGGTAGAAGGGAAGGGAAGGAGACTCAGTAAATTGAGTGGATCGGGTCCACTCACAGGCTGCGTGGCTGTTATACCCGACTACGAGTAGAGTGTCGTTTTATAGTTGCTGCACAACTAATAAAACAACAATAAAATTTGAGTGAAAGAGAGTTGTCTTTCTAATTTATTTGAACTCGTAGTGAGGGATAACAATGTCTCCTATTAAAGCTCAGGTGTGTCGTTCCCAAGCTAGGATACAAGGAGGTAAAGGAGAAAGGTAGGGTAAAGTGAAATTAAAAGTAATAAATGGCAAAATAATCAAAATGAAATTAAATGCAGTAGGAAATAAAACAAAATAAATAACTAAATAAAATAAAATAAAAATGGAGGTTAATTGTATAACCAAGAGAGGAAGAAATAGGGGTAAAAACGCAATGAAGTAATGAGTAGGTGTGATTCTGAATAGAATCTGTTGATAGGGGTAACAAATCAATTAGGTAAAATAAGTTGCCCTTAACTTTCAAAGTTCAAGGCTTATTAGTACCTAAAATGATTGACCTAAAAGAGAGAATACTAGAAATAATGATCATATGAAATGACCAGATGAGGAAATTCAAATGAGTCCAAATAAATTTAATGTTTGAATTAAATTTGAATTTGTCACAATTAATAATTGTGAAGTAATATTCCTCTTTCTAGTAAAATGCATATAAAGTGGTAAAGTTAGAAAATTGAGAAATAGGACAGAAAAATAGACCAACAGGTGTATTAGTTCAGAGGTTTAAAGGGTTAAATCACTTTAGCTTTGCCCACACACACTTTATTCAACCACTGGATGTTAATGCTAACTGCTAACCTTTGAGGCTAATCTTTAGCATAGACTTCAATGTAAAAGCAACAGTTTTGTTAGCTTAGCAATAGCAACACCGTAGAGTTTGTTTATAGTATGACGTCAATGTGCTGCGCGTGCGCAGTTCAGAGTTGCTCCGGAAGTAGGTTAAGACTTCCGAGTCACCATCGTAGCTACGGCAACCAAAACAAACTATAGTGAGCTAAGCACATGAAGCATTACATTGCAAGTTCAGTTAAGCATGTTACATGAAATGGCAGCGCATTTCAACACTGTACACATAACAAGACCACTTCTAGTTGGTTTTGCGATGTGGCGCTTTAAACTCTTAGTTCGTTGAGAGTTGGATTTAAACTTTATTTAAGTGGCAGCTTGGCGCTGCAAATGAGGAAACAAAATAATAAATGATCTCGGCGGATCATAAATCTCTGTGCCAGTTTCTCTGAGCACGTAGACACAACAGATTTTATTCGCTGTTGTTTAGAGTTAAACTTTACTTGATCAAGATTTAAAACACTCCCGTTTAAATCGCACTGTTTCACTTAGTGAACAGACACAAACAGGCAAGCATTATTTCTAATGTTTAACCAGGGGAGTCAAATTACATAGTTGCTTTGACAATGGAACACGCATTGACAATTAAACTATGAATAATAAGGCCTTTAAATAGATTGAGGGACACGCTCAAACTATCCTTTATTCGTCGATTTATTTTCCCTTTTAATTACTGCAGTTTAGTTCCGTTCAGCTAACGGTGGCTGAGATATAGCAATTGAATGGCACTGGAACACGCAATGACATTAATTCAACTATAAATAAGGCATTACAGAAAATGAGGGACACGCTCAATTTCGACCTTATTGTACGATCTCAGACCTTAACTTTAAACTCACTTACTACAGTTTAAAAAGTAGAGAGACGTTCTCGAGTTACCCTCCTCTGCATTCACTCTAGGTTTCATTCATTCAAGCGGGCGGCCGCGCTGCTTACGTCACACACACACACGCACATACAGTCTAGACTCAGACGCTCTCATCCACAGAAATAGAAAATATTAAATAACTTGGTTGTGCTTACGATTTAGATTAAACTGCCCGCATTCTCTCCACCAATATATGTAAGATTGTAAAAGGGATTAATTACACATATAATTTATAATTTAGCTCAAAGGGAAATCGAATATGATTCAATAGGGAATTTGAACAGAATCGCTGTTTTACGGCTGTTCAAGAGTCGACCTGCGATTCATTCACAAGCCGTAACAGAAACTCTGCGATGGATATTACTATCCAGAATATAGTGAAAACACTATATATTAGCACAGTAGCAAAATCAGCAGTTTAAGACATTAACTTGTAAGCACAAAACACAAGATACTTATCTTTTCTAATAAAAATATGATTTTAATGGATAAACCTAACACATACAAACTAAACTAACATAAAACACACGCATTCACACAGGTTGCAGAAAGAGAAAGTGAGGAAAGAATGAGTTTAAAGGAATGAAAATATGAAGTACCAAGTTAGCAATATGTGCAATTGCTTAGACCTGAACAACCATCAATCACTTAATTAACCCTCGTATTGAGTCTCTCAAAGAGGTTATTAAACTTTATATCAAAATGCACCAGTTCAGTAAGATTCTGGAGGTTACTTGCGCGTTGCCTTTGGGAATTCCTTTAGTTGCGTCGCTTCAGGGCTTTCCCGAGGTTGCTGATTGGTTGGTTCTGTGGTCCTTTGTGTGCTTGGGCGTTGGCTGGATATGAGAGTTGCGTGCTGTTGAAGTTGAGGTCAGCGAAGACGTTTAGGTCGGTCGCGGCTTGCACAAACTTAACTAGAAACGAAACTCTCAACGGAAAGAAATAAAAATAAAAAAAAGATTAAAGAAAAAGATAGAAGTGTGGTGATCTCCTCATGTTTCCTTTAGATGAGGAGGCTGGCATTCAGGCCAGGCGGCGTCGAGACGTAAGAGAGCTTATAGTGAAGAGATAAGAGAGAAATTTGAGGGTGTCCTTGAGTTTTTAAACTCAGCCTTTGGACACATCCCAAAATGGTGTCTTGACCAATTAGAACAATGTCCGAAGTCCGGTGGACTGCTGGTTCCTCCTACCAACCATAAATCCCAATGTTATCTTATTAGTCCCGTGATCCCAAATTCCCGCTCTTTGCAGAGATAAATTTGGACATGATTTCTATAACAAGACTATAATACATTTTGCAAAGAATTGAATTACAGGAACATTTTGAGAATGCGATTTCCAACTCAGACATATCAAACATCAATATAAACCATTAAACTATTCAATAGTTATCAAAAGGGACATACACAATGAGTGATTAAAACATAATAGACAAATGTGTGGGTTACATATATGATAGGAAGTTATACATAGAAATGAGGAGTTGCTCCTTAGTTCTTTAGCACATTTTAGGCGCATATGTACATCAATAGACAGTTTTCTGTGCCCTTCTGTGAGGGTCTGTTCTCTAAGCTGGGAGGTCAAAAGTTTAGGGAAGGAATTTCCGTTGTGTCCTGTGTGTGGGGGAAAACCAACCATATCGCTAATGACTTTAATCATGTGATGTTCAAAATGTGCATCTCTTTGACCATTAATCTTGGTTACTTGCTCCAAATTGGACAATCTCCTTATTCGAAGGATTTGATTATGAAGAAGTGTCTTTGTGTTAATTTTGCGAGTTCTTAGTAAGTTAGGTTTGCTTCAGGCTGGCGGTCTGGCGCCAGGCTATCAAACGTCAGATTTATGACGGGCCTCTTGTGGAATGTACGTCTGTAGAAGTGTTCTAACTTCTAATCGACTCTCTTAAATTGTCTGATTCGCGCTGAAATCCTACACTAAGTTTTCATATAAAATCAGGAATCATGAATATGACAAAATAATAATAATAATAATTTTATATATATATAATTAATTGTATAGCTATAATGCTTAATTTCATTCGTTTCGCTCTGTGGAAATGTAAAGAAAAAATCCTGTTTTTACCTGGAATTCGTTTTTAATCCCTGGTTTTAAACAAGCATATACATGAGATAATTTATTGCTTGAATAAACGTTAAAAAATAGTGCTAAATTTTATATAATTAAGGAAATTAAACAGACCTAGGCATTTGAAAAGACTAATAGTAAAATCTGTCTAATAATTCCAAAAAGAAAGAGAAACATTGGACATTGAATATCGCGTCAGCATTTATTCAACAGTTAATAACGCTCAACATTCAAAAGGTAAATATTATTCAGCCAATAAAGTGTAGGTCTATGTATTTCATAGAAAAGTGTGTCTAGTACTACATAAATTACAAAGGTTTAATTGGCATCTTTATTTCAAACGACCCGACCGAACGCAACCCGAATATCATTAAAAATATTTTTGGATGACTCGTAACCGCGGGTGACCGCGGGCACCCGCTCATTTCGGATCAACCCGCGCATCACTGGTAGAAACCATCCTTGATTTTATCTAAGAACTTTTCTGATTTGATCGTAAGAGCGATTCAGAGAAACGAACGTACACACGAAATCCATGCGTACGCCAGTCATTCGGTTATAAATCACAAATGATCGTGGAATTGTGTGCAGCTGAATGTTCCGCCGTCGAAACGCCCCTGCTTAATTAATTAACATATAAAATGAGCTCATTCCTAAAGCAAAAACTCTGTGACAATGGCAAGTAAAAAGGAGCGCAAGAAATCAAATTATAGTGAGGCTGAACTATCTGCAATACCAGGCATTACCACAAGGAAACGGTCGTACGCCAAGCTGGAATCTGACGTGGAGATAAGTACTTGGCTGAATCCAGATCAGACGGTTGCATGTTCCAATCACATCAGTTGATCTCTTCTTGACATCCATAGTATAAAGTCTACAGCCCTTTACCGTGACTGATTTGCAAATTGAATCAAAGCAATTAAGCAAGGAACGCCAACTTGTTTTCTCGACCTTGTGGCCGCGACAGAGTGCGCCTGACCCCGGATCGGGAGGTTGCGTGTTCCAGTTATGTTGAGGTCAAGCGATCTGTTCTTGACTTTGTGAGTTTAAAGACTAGCTGATTTGCATAGTTTATCAAAGTGCTTAAGCATGAAGCACTAAATAATTTTTCCGCTATCTTGTAGTGCAACGGTAGAGTGTCTGGCTCCAAATCACCTTGAGGTCACCGTATATTTACTGATTTGCATTCTGTGTCAAGGGGGTTAAGCAAAATACATCACCTCTGGGTTCAGGACCTCGTGGCGCAACGGTAGCGTGTCTGACTCCAGATCAGAAGGTTGCGTGTTCAAATCACGTCGGGGTCACGTGATTTCTTGTTGACTTCTAATGTGAAAAGAAGTCCTGTCGTTGTGTGCTGCAGTGGTTTCCAATCCCACCGCTCTGTATGTCTCCCTTATTAAACACACCTGATTAAGATCATTAGCTAGTTAGGAGAGAGCTCCATGAGCTCATCTGGGTGTGTCAGAAAAAGGAAACAGACAAAAATGCAGGGCCGCGTCTTCCAGAGTCATCGTAAGCCTAAGTTGATTGCAACTCTATTGGTTTCAATGCGTCTACGTTGTATTAAGGATTGCAACGCTTTTGGGAAACACAGCCCAGAGCAGGGGGTCCCCAGGATCAGGATTGAAAATCACCAGTGTACTGTGATAGATTTGTATCTTGACCTGTTATTTATATTAAGCCTGAGATCTCATGTAATAACCATTCCTGTCATTGTGTACTGTGACAGATCTGCCTCTTGACGTGTTACTTTTGCATATCTTGCCCTGCAATCTCTGAAGAAATCGTGGATACATCTACGTGCCGAATTCAAAAGCCAGCTCCTTCGAGCCGGAATCGAACCAGCGACCTAAGGATAGCCAATGTATCATCTACAGTCCTCCGCTCTACCAGCTGAGCTATCGAAGGCAGGATGACAAAAGGTGGCTTAAGCAGGAAACACCAGATAGGTTTGTGGTGTCTTGGGGTACAACGGTAGCTTGGCTGAATCCAGATCAGACGGTTGCATGTTCCAATCACATCAGTTGATCTCTTCTTGACATCCATAGTATAAAGTCTACAGCCCTTTACCGTGACTGATTTGCAAATTGAATCAAAGCAATTAAGCAAGGAACGCCGACTTGTTTTCTCGACAGAGTGCGCTTGACCCGGGATCGGGAGGTTGCGTGTTCCAATTATGTTGAGGTCAAGCGAACTGTTCTTGACTTTGTGAGTGTAAAGACTAGCGGATTTGCATAGTTTATCAAAGTGCTTTAGCATGAAACACTAAATAATTTTTCCGCTATCTTGTAGTGCAACGGTAGAGTGTCTGGCTCCAAATCACCTTGAGGTCAGACGATCTGTTTTTGATCTCCTGAGTATAAAGTCCAACATCAAGAGTGTTCCTTGAGCACCGTATATTTACTGATTTGCATTCTGTGTCAAGGGGGTTAAGCAAAATACATCACCTCTGGGTTCAGGACCTCGTGGCGCAATGGTAGCGCGTCTGACTCCAGATCAGAAGGTTGCGTGTTCAAATCACGTCGGGGTCACGTGACTTCTTGTTGACTTCTAATGTGAAAAGAAGTCCTGTCGTTGTGTGCTGCAGTGGTTTCCAATCCCACCGCTCTGTATGTCTCCCTTATTGAACACACCTGATTAAGATCATTAGCTAGTTAGGAGAGAGCTCCATGAGCTCATCTGGGTGTGTCAGAAAAAGGAGACAGACAAAAATGCAGGGCCGCGTCTTCCAGAGTCATCGTAAGCCTAAGTTGATTGCAACTCTATTGGTTTCAATGCGTCTACGTTGTATTAAGGATTGCAACGCTTTTGGGAAACACAGCCCAGAGCAGGGGGTCCCCAGGATCAGGATTGAAAATCACCAGTGTACTGTGATAGATTTGTATCTTGACCTGTTATTTATATTAAGCCTGAGATCTCATGTAATAACCATTCCTGTCATTGTGTACTGTGACAGATCTGCCTCTTGACGTGTTACTTTTGCATATCTTGCCCTGCAATCTCTGAAGAAATCGTGGAAACATCTACGTGCCGAATTCAAAAGCCAGCTCCTTCGAGCCGGAATCGAACCAGCGACCTAAGGATAGCCAATGTATCATCTACAGTCCTCCGCTCTACCAGCTGAGCTATCGAAGGCAGGATGACAAAAGGTGGCTTAAGCAGGAAACACCAGATAGGTTTGTGGTGTCTTGGGGTACAACGGTAGCTTGGCTGAATCCAGATCAGACGGTTGCATGTTCCAATCACATCAGCTGATCTCTTCTTGACATCCATAGTATAAAGTCTACAGCCCTTTACCGTGACTGATTTGCAAATTGAATCAAAGCAATTAAGCAAGGAACGCCGACTTGTTTTCTCGACCTCGTGGCTGCGACAGAGTGCGCCTGACCCCGGATCGGGAGGTTGCGTGTTCCAATTATGTTGAGGTCAAGCGAACTGTTCTTGACTATGTGAGTGTAAAGACTAGCGGATTTGCATAGTTTATCAAAGTGCTTAAGCATGAAGCACTAAATAATTTTTCCGCTATCTTGTAGTGCAACGGTAGAGTGTCTGGCTCCAAATCACCTTGAGGTCAGACGATCTGTTTTTGATCTCCTGAGTATGAAGTCCAACATCAAGAGTGTTCCTTGAGCACCGTATATTTACTGATTTGAATTCTGTGTCAAGGCGGTTAAGCAAAATACATCACCTCCGGGTTCAGGACCTCGTGGCGCAACGGTAGCGCGTCTGACTCCAGATCAGAAGGTTGCGTGTTCAAATCACGTCGGGGGTCACGTGATTTCTTGTTGACTTCTACTGTGAAAAGAAGTCCTGTCTTTGTGTGGTGCAGTGGTTTCCAATCCCACCGCTCTGTATGGCTGCGTCCGAAATCGCCTACTTCTCTACTATATAGTAGGGGAAAGCAGTAGGCAAGCGAATAAGTATGTCCGAATCCTTAGTATTTATAAAAGAGTAGGCGAGAATTAGTAGGCGAATGCACTAATTCTCGTGAGATTCGGGTGTACGTCTACTTAAAGTGCGTCCGAATATGCCTACTTACCTACTATATAGTGGGAAAAAAGAGTATGTGAAGAAAGAAGTACGTTCGAAACCTCAGTATTCATAAAAGAGTAGGCGAGAAATCCCCGGATGTCCTACTGCTTCAGCTCAGATTCTGAAGTCTTTCATCGATGGATACTTTTCAATCCCAGGAGGCCAAAACGTCATCATCGAATGTGATTGAGAACCGCAATGAAGGTGTTTACAAATGTGAGTATTACAAACCAAAACACGGTTCCCTGTCTTAAAAATCATATTTGTTGAGCTACTTTATCGTAAACTGTTGATTTGCATAAGGTGCCAAGATGTTATACAGTAGCCTATGCTATAGTATATTTGTGATTTTGCTGTTAAAACATGTTTTATGACGTATAGCGAACATTAAACTCCAGGAAATACACGTACGTCTTCAAAAGCGGATTTACATAAAACATACATTTTAAAGACATTAATGTCTACTTAACAAATGACAGGAAAATGTTCTAGAGCACATCACAACATGAAACATCTGAGTGAGTGATGGACGCTATGTGAGAATTCACTGTCACTGCTTTACATTAATGTAAGTAATGTAAATAAACACATGTACATATAGTAGGCCTAACTGAACTTCAAACTCATTTCAAACAGAGCTATAACAGAACTTTTCTGATTCTTGATTTATGTGCCTTTGTTGCAGATCTTTTGTGGTGGAGCAGGACCTGAAAGGAAAGGTGACTGCAGCATTTTTGGGGAAAAGTAAAATCCGAAACTTAATATAAAGATTGATCATTTTGTAACTTCCAATACAGAGATCTAATGACATTGTGCTGTTAAAATGACAGCTTTTGTAATATATTTGTGCATCTTTGTATGATCTGAAATGTCTGCAGACTGGTGTGTGCAGTAAGAAAGGAGAAATCCACAGAAGCATCCTGGAAATGGTCTAGTGCCATCGATGAGACCCTCCATCACTCCACCTGCCCTTTGCCTCATCTGGACCAGATGTTGCAGTGGTCTCTTCATCCTCAGTAGAAAAAGACTAAAAGACCAATATGTTTAAATAAAGCTTTGTTCCATGTGTATTTATTTATGTTCATGGTTACTTTTATTATTTTACTAATTTATTCATGTTTCCTGATGTTGTCAGTAAATAAAATATAAGATTTTCATAAGCGTATGCATTTATTCATTACTTCATAGAAAAAAAAACATTATGCTTGTTTAACTAGAAATATCATTAATTATTATTCAGCATTTATCTTTATTATTGTTGGTAAGTGTTGGAGTGGGCTAGCAATGCAGTCTAAAGTTATTTTAATTTCTAAGTAGTAATACTTACATTTTTAGTAATACAGAATTTATAATTCCATACGAACTCAGGGAAAGACTTAAGTATCTTTAACAAAGAACAATCATGACAGAAAACATAACTATAATAGGTTTGCATACAAAGTACAAGATTATATACAGAAAAAAATATTAAATATATTTGAATATTCATAAAATTGCAATGAATTAAAAATTGCATTTGTTGTTTTTGTTATTTATTTATTATTTATTATTAGAAATTCAGCAAGAAAAAGGAAAACAAATCAGATCTAAGCTACTTTTGCACAATTTTGCCCATTAACATATTCAAGACAACAAATTTGGGGGTTTTAGTCATTTTAGTATTGTTAAAAATATAAAAACTTAAATCAATCCAAAATAAGCAAATTTCATCAACATCAAAATGTTTACCGATAGATGAATTAAATCCGCCGCTCATAACATTTCATGTTGCGCTTGTTATAACGTCATAGGTCACATGATAACGTCAACATGGCGGAACGCATTCATACTCAAGGAGATATGGCTGTTGAGTAGGTACTCTTTTAGCACTCGTTAAGTAAGTACTTATTGAAATTAAGTACCTACTCATTGAGTAGGCGATTTCGGACGCAGCCGGTGATATGCTTTATACCAATTGGAGCTCTCAACACTTCAAGATTTCTGCATCTTCATTTTGCACTACATTTAGAAGAAAAGCTGCCTATATATTTCATATTTCAACATGTTTCACTTTATTACACTTGATATGTCTGACAGCATAGTTTGGTAGAAAGCCCAATATTTAAAATGTGTACTTGTGTCATGCTAAGTAACAATAAAAGATTTACTCATCAAAATAAATTTTTAAGACACTTAATAAATTTTGTGAAAAAAGGTTTCTGCACCGAAACATTGCAATTTTGATTTTTAGGTAGAATCTCAAACTCTCACATTTGTAGTTTTTAATATGTTTAGCACATATTATAAAATATATTTAAATATAAGTTTCAGTGAAAAATAACCTTAGGGGTTATCCCGAAGTTTCAACGTCACAACATTAACTTTTTCTATTAACTATTTCATGTGGTGAAGGTACACACAGCTATGAATAAATGATAAAGAAAGCAAACCAATTACATTTAAAAGACTTAGATTTGCAGAAAACACATAGTTTGTGCTTAAAATACTTAATAATAAGCCAAATCAAGGAAAGTAAAAGAGTCAAGCAAGCATCAACATAATATAATATATGAAAGTCTGAAAATATTAAATGCAATTAGACAATGTTAAAAGACTATTCATAGGCATAAATGTAGCCAGATCTTTAATTTGGCTGGTAGTCGATTATGGATAAATTTCACCACGTGCAGTAATTTAACCAAAAATCACTAATTCTTGATACTAATAATAACCCAGCTAGAATTTTTTGGTTCTAAAAATGTTTTAAGAACATTACCAAGCAATGTTCTAGAAATGTTTTTAGCGGGTAGTTTTATTTTTGTTCCCACAACATTCTCTCAAATGATAGGATAACATTCTCTAAAAACATTCTTAAAATGTTCAGTGGTAACATTGTTAGAACATCATTCCCTAACATTCTTACAATGTTTTTAGCGGGTAGTTTTATTTTTGTTCCCACAACATTCTCTCAATTGATAGGATAACATTCTCTAAAAACATTCTTAAAATGTTCAGTGGTAACATTGTTAGAACATCATTCCCTAACATTCTTACAATGTTTTTAGCGGGTAGTTTTATTTTTGTTCCCACAACATTCTATTGAATGATATGAAAACATTGTCAAAACACATTCTTAAAATGTTCAGAGATAACATTATTAGATCATTCCCTATTCCCTAACGCTCTTTTAATGTTTTTAATGGGTAGGTCTATTTTTATTCTTATAATGTTCTCTTTAAAGACATTACAACATTTTCTAAATGCATTTTTGTAAAAATCAGTGAAAAAAAAGTTACTTTTTTCATTTATATATATTCTACTATTTTTTTTTACAGGATGTTTACTTTTAGTTCTTACAATGTTCTTCAGATTGTTACGATAACATTTTCTGTAAATAAAAAACCTTGAAAAGATCTTGTGATGATCTTCTAAATGTTTATTAATAATAGTGTTAGGACATTATATTTTAACATTATTAAGTTAACAAAATGTTTAGTTATATTTTTGGAATACCATGCACTAACAATATTATAAAGACACCATACACACACAGTCAAAAAAGACAGTTTTTAAAGAGAAGAAATTTAGAACATTATTTATTTTTATTAACATCTTTAAATTAATAACATATATACATTGGTCTGCTCAAGGAACACAACAGTTTTAATTTTTTTTACAAGACACAATCTTAAAAAAAATTACAAAATAAAAAAGCTTCCTTGAAAACTACAGCAGAAAAAAAAAATTTAATCCGAGTTGGACGATTCAATCACTCCCCTCTGGTGCTCCTGCATGGTCCTGACTTTCAGCCAACGGCACTTCACTATTCCCCTGAATAGACAATAATAATAATAATAATAACATTTAAAAATTGTAAATATATGAAGGTACACACACACATCATGGGTAAAAGACATACAAAAAAAATTTCTTTGGTTTGTTAATTTTTGCTTAATTTGTTTAAAAGTTCTATCATTCTATCTCTTCTTTTATTTTATAAAACACTATGTATCTGTCAGGATTATGTCTGTGTCTTGTCCTGTTCTGTTCTGTTTCCCAAGTGTTTTTCCCCCATGTTTCTAGTTCTATGGTTTAGTCCTTGTCTCCCCCTTTAGTTCAGTCTCATTTAGTCTAATCTTGCCCATATTTGTATTTCCCCCTCGTTATCTTGTTAGCTTGTTTGTGACCACGCCCCCGTTTCAGTGTATTTAAGAGTCTGTGTGTGCACTCCCCATTTGTCCGTCAATGCTAACTGTTACCTCTGTTTACTTGTGTACATGTGCTCACCTTATACTCCCGGTTTTGTTTTGTTTGTATTAGTTACTGTGTTTTATTCAATAAATCTTTATTCGTTTTTCTACTCCGGTTCTCCTCATCATTGTCCCTCTCCACAACCCCGCCTGGATCGTGACAGTATCAAACTAATAAAAACAGACCTTTATACAGTGATGCATTATTATTAAGACAATAAGTGTTTAAAGTTGATTCTACAGCTAAGATATCGCATCGGCTATATATCATCAAAATAAGAACAATTTACACATATCCATTCCGTTCAAAAGTTTTCACCCTCTAACTCTTAATGCATTATTTCTTCTTCTGGAGCATCACTGAGTGTTTGAATCTTCTGTAATAGTTGCATATGAGTCCCTCAACTGTCCTCAGTGTGAAAAGATAAATCTCAAAATGATACAGTCATTTTTGGAAAGGGTTCAAATACACAAAAATGCTGAAAACCCAATGAATTTGTGGAACCTAAAGGATTTTTCTGAAGAACAGCAGGCAGTTGAACTGTTCAGGACAAACAAGGGACTCATGAAAAACCATCACAAAACATGAAAACAGTCGTGGCTCATCCAGGAAGCGACACACAGTTTTAACATTCAAGGGTGTGTAAACTTTTGAACAGAGTCATTTGTATAAATTCAGTTCCTATTTGTCTTGTGAAGTATATATAAACATCTGTAGTGTGAAATAGCTTTTTAAGGACAGTATTAATTAAAAAATAACAAAGTTTTCATGATCCCTTTTATTTACCTAAAATTACTAACACATATTCTGGAAGGTGTATGTAAACTTTGGCTTCAACTGTACCTATATCAATGTAATAAAAACGTGCCAGAGTTCACATATTGACGTTTTATAATAAACACTTCATACATATACAGGTCCTTTTCAAATAATAAGCATATTGTGATAAAGTTCATTATTTTCTGTAATGTACTGATAAACATTAGACTTTCATATATTTTAGATTCATTACACAACAACTGAAGTAGTTCAAGCCTTTTATTGTTTTAATATTGATGATTTTGGCATACAGCTCATGAAAACCCCAAATTTCAAAAAATCTAAAAAAATCTAAAAACATTTAGCATATTTCATCCGACCAGTAAAAGAAAAGTGTTTTTAATACAAAAAAAGTCAACCTTCAAATAATTATGTTCAGTTATGCACTCAATACTTGGTCGGGAATCCTTTTACAGAAATGACTGCTTCAATGCGGCGTGGCATGGAGGCTATCAGCCTGTGGCACTGCTGAGGTGTTATGGAGGCCCAGGATGCTTCGATAGCGGCCTTAAGCTCATCCAGAGTGTTGGGTCTTGCATCTCTCAACTTTCTCTTCACAATATCCCACAGAGTCTCTATGGGGTTCAGGTCAGGAGAGTTGGCAGGCCAATTGAGCACAGTAATACCATGGTCAGTAAACCATTTACCAGTGGTTTTGGCACTGTGAGCAGGTGCCAGGTCGTGCTGAAAAATGAAATCATCTCCATAAAACTTTTCAGCAGATGGAAGCATGAAGTGCTCCACAATCTCCTGATAGCTAGCTGCATTGACCCTGCCCTTGATAAAAAACAGCTGACATGGCACCCCAGACCATCACTGACTGTGGGTACTTGACACTGGACTTCAAGCATTTTGGCATTTCCCTCTCCCCAGTCTTCCTCCAGACTCTGGCACCTTGATTTCCGAATGACATGCAAAATCTGAGCAACAATCCAGTGCTGCTTCTCTGTAGCTTCTGCCGCTGTTTCTGGTTCAAAAGTGGCTTGACCTGGGGAATGCGGCACCTGTAGCCCATTTCCTGCACACGCCTGTACACGGTGGCTCTGGATGTTTCTACTCCAGACTCAGTCCACTGCTTCCGCAGGTCCCCCAAGGTCTGGAATCGGTCCTTCTCCACAATCTTCCTCAGGGTCCGGTCACCTCTTCTCGTTGTGCAGCGTTTTATGCCACACTTTTTCCTTCCCACAGACTTCCCACTGAGGTGCCTTGATGCAGCACTCTGGGAACAGCCTATTCGTTCAGAAATTTCTTTCTGTGTCTTACCCTCTTGCTTGAGGGTGTCAATGATGGCCTTCTGGACAGCAGTCAGGTCAGCAGTCTTACCCATGATTGCGGTTTTGAGTAATGAACCAGGCTGGGAGTTTTTAAAAGCCTCAGGAATCTTTTGCAGGTGTTTAGAGTTAATTAGTTGATTCAGATGATTAGGTTAATAGCTCGTTTAGAGAACCTTTTCATGATATGCTAATTTTTTGAGATAGGAATTTTGGGTTTTCATGAGCTGTATGCCAAAATCATCAATATTAAAACAATAAAAGGCTTGAACTACTTCAGTTAGTGTGTAATGAATCTAAAATATATGAAAGTCTAATGTTTATCAGTACATTACAGAAAATAATGAACTTTATCACAATATGCTAATTTTTTGAAAAGGACCTGTATATCTCACATCCAAATGTTACTGGTTGTGTGTAAAGCATGCACAGATTCCGGAAAACAACTGTGTGAATGAACCAAATCAAATAAATTGGGTGAATGACGGATAAGGATTTAAAATGTGAAAAAATAAAAAAACTGGCCAAAAATTTAAATGTCAGGACTTTCTATACTTATTACAGTGTTGTGTATGTAATGCAATGATATTTACACATTTCAAGAATGTAATTAACCATTTTTTTGAAGAATCAGATCTTTTTCCTCATGAAAATGTCATTCCTGGGTAACGTAATGAATTTTTAAATTAATTACATTTCTACCATTGTTGGCATATACAAATGTACTGATCTCCATATCTGGAGCTCAACAAACAATAAGTGATCAGAAAACTACATTTTAAATCACAATTAATATAATCAATTTGGGATTTCATATAGACACAGGCTCATTTTTGGCTGCTGCTAATTCAAAATTTAGAACCAAATAAAAATAAAAAAAACTGGAAAATGTTTAAAAATGTTTTCCAATAAAGTAAATAAGACTTGTTTTATCATTAACTCAACAAAAAAACTGAATTGTGTAATCTAACACACAAATATGGGTTAAATGAATTGCCTGTGTCATTGTTAGCCGGAATGACATACTGTTAGACGGAATGACATTCTGCAATATTTTTCAGGATTACCATAAAAACCATCATCAATCAGTATAATTTTTCTTTACAACACTCAAACTTGAAACAAAGTAAGATACACTTGACAGTTGCAAAACTCACAGTTTTTAATGATTTAAAAAAAGTTTTAATCAACATTTTGTTATGTAAACTGATTAATTCAGCCAACACATACATGCAACAGCATTTCATATATTTTGTAATAAAACATTTAATACTTAACATATTTCATACATTTTGTACCTACATTTGATTTGGTAATAACATTACCTACATTAGAAATTATACTTACTGAATAAGTGACATTGTAAGCATTCACGTAACGATTTGTGTAACAAACATATTTAATCAGATGAATTCACAATAAAATAAAGAGAAAATTGGAACTTTTGAAAATTTCCATATGAACAACAGGCTTTTTGGGAACTGGTCTTGATTTGTAGTAGCTACACATAATAATAATGAGTATTAGATGCAGGTTGTAATCACACCAATTTCATTACAATCATATTTTCTAAATATTACAGTAAATCTGTAAAATTATAATGCTTCATAAACAATGGCCAGGGGTATAGTGTATAATGTGTAATAACACATTACACCGCTAAAACATTTAGGCTTATTGCAAATGAGTGTGAACCTATTTCGATTAATATTTCAAGTTTGCTTGTTACTGACACATTATTATTCCACTGAATCATCACCATAATACCTTGCTCTCTTTTTTCCAAGATACTCAGCCCTAGCTTCTGCATCTGTGTTTATTCTGGCTCTGAACCGTCTCTGCCTCTCTTTATTAGACAGAGGCATCTGGAAGAAAAGAATTGACCTTAAAACACCAGAAGCTATACAAAAGTTTTAAAATGGGTAACACTTTATAATAACGGCACGCTATTAATCATTAGTTAAACATTAGTAAACAGTTAATTCATCATTTATAAAGCATTAAAAGACATTAATAAGCAGTTTATAAATACAGCTATAAATGCTTTATTCTTGATTTAAAAGCATATCTATAATGTGTTTATTAATTGTATTTGCATACTTTAATTTCATATTTGTAGGTAGGCTTATAAATCAAGCATTAAGAATTTATAGCTGCATTTTAAATTGTAAATTTATTAATGAATTAACTGTTTAATGATGCTTAAATAATGATTAATAACGTGTAGTTATTATAAAGTATTACCAAATGTGGAAATGTATTAACAATAATGATTACATTATTCATGATTTGACAATTAACATTGCAAAAGTTCAATTCAATGATAATTAAATGTGAATCATATGAAATCAAGATGAATGACAGCAAAAATACGGCAAAAAACACACAATTATGTAAATAATGTTAATGTTAATAATATAACTATAATAACTATACCTAAAAGTTTACAAATGTTAATTAAAAACTAGATTGTTATGCCTATGTCATTCTGGATAACGGATGACATGTCCTGGCTAACAGAGTTTTTTTGTTATCCAAGAATGACAAAACAAATATTTTTCTTTATAATCAGGCACTAATTTAACCACCTATGGAAAACTACAACTTAGCCATCATCGCTTTAAGGTAATCTTTTAGATCAAATAGATAGTTTTTTCATATAAAAACATTATAAATAATTTGTCAGTGTTATCCAAAAGGACACATGATATTGCTACAAAGTGCATCAGTGACCGAAAAGGTCAAAATATCAACATTTTAAGAGACGCTTAGTCACCTTTGCACTTGTTCTGGTGCTCCTTCGGGGACTTCTTTTTGATACAATATTATGTCACATGACATACCACAATGCATTATGGTCTAAAATGGTCATTGGTGTCTGTTATCCAGGAATGACATTACAGAAATCACAATTTGGGGACAAAAGTCTTTCTGTCATTAAAATTTAATTAAACTTAGTATTGTAACCATATTTGCAGGTATCGTTTAAAACATCAATACAATTATGCCCAAGTAGATTTTAAAGATTTTTATTTTTATTTTTAACATTTTTTTGTATTTTTGTACTCAGATTTTAAGCCGGGACAGTTACCTGGAATGACATTTTGGGACTTTTGAGCTCAATAGTTCCTTAAAGATTAATTATTTATAATGAATTCTCACAAGAGTAATTGAAGAGGGGAAAGTTGAGTCATTTAATGAAATGCATTTAAAAATGTATAGATTTTTAATATTATGAATATGCTTTGGACACCAGAATTGACATGCCACGTCATTGACCCATACTTTAGATGCTTGACAACAAGTCAAAGCTGAAAAAAGGAGGCCTCAGATTTCCTCTTTGCTGTGACAGTGCAACATGGCTCCAGTCTGGCCCTGTATAGCTTGGGGCATGGCCTTATGGTGGAAAGCCCTGAGTTCTCAACTATGGACTATCTGTTTAATAAGGAGTATGGACATCTTTATTGTTTCTGCCTTTGATGGTAAGTTTTAATTTACTTCCATTTTGCAGATGCAGGTTGCATTTGTTAAATGTTGTCAGTTTTACAGGCTATTTTCCTGCCATTTGCTTTATAAATTTAGAATTAACTGTTTCATGTATTAGGCCACTTTGTCATTCATTTTATCATATCCTGTATGTATATTGTATTTTAAGCTCTGTCCCCCATTTCACAAGGCTAGTCCCAAACTAGTCCCGTTGCTTTGTCTCAGATGCACATCAGTAATGTATTTTTCCCTTGGATTTTATAAATGCTGTTTAAATATCCTAATGCAACTAAGGTCTAGCCCTGATTTAAGCTAAGCCCTGTCTGCGAATCAGGGCCTATAAGTCACCACAAAGTTTTTTTGTTGTTGTTTTTGTATTTTCTTGTTCAAATAGTGTGGGGCCAAAAATAAACATATTTGCATGTAAACTGAAGGATGTTGTTTACTTTGAGGCACTTATTGATTCAAAACCATATTAATTACAGTCCTGCATGTTCTCTGATTGAACAAGTAAAAAGCATGATTGATTTAATAATGTTTTTATGTTA
This sequence comes from Garra rufa, assembly GCF_049309525.1. Lineage (NCBI taxonomy): Eukaryota > Metazoa > Chordata > Actinopteri > Cypriniformes > Cyprinidae > Garra > Garra rufa. Next base: position 98,115,002 of record NC_133361.1, read on the forward strand.
ATTCAATGTTAAATAAGTGATTTAGGTTGAGTTGAAGAAATGTTGATTTAATGACCATCTTGATCAATTTTTCATCATCGAAATAACAGTATTTCAGGGTACAAAACTGACGAAAAAAAAAAAAAAAACAGGTTGCGTTTTCTGCCACACTGTTATATCCTAATATATTGACAGGGTATGTACATACCCATTAGACATTGTTTATAGACAGATTGAAATGTCTACTTAAAATAATGGAAAATATATTTTTGTTTATTAAATTCGTATATATTCAACGAGAGATACTGCACATTCTTTTCCTTCTGAGCTTACTAGGCCTAGGCGCAGTGGAGCCTATTCCGACAGTAATTCCTGGAATTTAACCCAGAAGAACAACGCGATGCGGCTTGATTCAGCAAAATATTCATTTAATGTTATATAATCAACAATATATAGTTAATATATAATTAGACTAAAGTATTAAGGGTGCCCACACATTAAAAAAAATGTTAAAAGCATAATATTTGTTTTTATCCACGAACAAAATAGGAAAAAGCTTACTCTCAAACATTATTATCCCTCCTATTGGATGAGTGCCTGTTTAACTTACTGTAAGTGTCTAACTTACTGTAAGGTTTGCTGAATTTCAGAAACATATATGTAGCCTACATAGGGTGATAAAATTGTATTGTATTAACATATGATTAAGGAAAAAAGTAAAAAAGTTTATATAAACTAAACATTTAAAGGCAAAGAACGATGAAAAAACTGCAGTGCACAACAGAACCATATTAATATAACAGATTTTACAAACAAACTAAACTACATATGCCTTTCCAAAACCTGAGCCTTAAGGTCCTTATGCAGGTAGCAGCCACGTACATAACGAACTACTGTTGTCTCAAAAATGCAAGAACTCTTTGTAGTACAGGGATTCCAAGTGAGCCTCTTTCCCCGCTAAGAGGGTCACATTGTTCGACAAGTTGCTGGAAGTGATTGTGCTCCAGTTGAAAATCTGTATTTGGCACGTGAACTCTTTCATGCCATTGAAAGAGAGACTGTGTCCGTGTTGCAGCTTGTGCTGACTGACTTGGACCTGCAGTTGAGGCAGGTAAGCTAGCTTGTCTAAAAATGTCCTGAATTGCTGTCAGTGATGAGTTCTGCAAATTCAGGCAGCCTCGAACAAAAATTTGACGGGGTGTTTTCTGTCTCTCTGTTCTAAGTCCGTGATTGTTCCACTGGGCAGCAAACATTTGCAGGTCTCTGTTGAGTCGCGGGATATAAACAAAATGCAAAGCCCAGATGTGTATTTCATTGTCTACACTGATGATGTTTTGTTCCTCAAGAAACGAAAACAGCTCATAGTACGTATTTGATATTCCTCTCCAAAGGTCACCCCAAAGTCTCTCCACACGTTGATTGTGAGTGCTTCGTCCTCTTAAAGCACTGCCCCGTTCAAGTCCTCTGTATACCTCCATAAATGCACATACAAAGTTGTTCTCACCACCGTAGTCACATCTGACACGCGATGGAACGCCATACCTTTCAACAGCCTCCATGAACAGTTTCATGACTGTTGTACTTTGGTTGTTGGTTGATGCCTGCAGCATTGTGATCATGCGGCTGAATCCATCAATCCCACCATGAATTACGATTCTCCATCTGAAACAAGTATTAATGCAGTTATAAAATAGACACAGGCATAATGCAATACAACTGTGTCAGCATCAAAGGGTTGGTGCAGCCAAAAATGTAAACGTTCTTTAAAATATCTTAATCTATGTTTAGCAAAATAAAAAAACTCATACAGGGGTGCGTTTCCCGTACAACGATGTAACTCACTGGTTAACATCCATAGTATATGCACCGTTGTGAAAACGAACAAGCTAGTCACGACTGTTTCCCGAACAAGGTCGCATCTGGGCACTTCAAAACGACACTTTAAAGGGCGCACACATACTTACGTCATACTCTGGGGTTCCTTTTATGCACATGCACACTATTCATGGCACCTTAGAGGACAATTAATTATTTTTAACGGTGTTTATTTTAGTTTTTCCACCGCCTGCCATCAAATGCAACCCATTATTAAGGCAAAGCTGCCTAGTGGACGCATTGCTAATATTATATTTTCCACTCAATTCTGTCTTAAGATACCTTGTTTTACCATTTTAACGTAAACTTTTCTCATTAAAACGACATATTTATCTAGTTAAATGGATAACTTTTTGGTATCCCTGACGTAGACATTGTTCATTAGGATTTTGGACAAGCAACATACAAAGGACTCTAATAAGAAGCTTGAACAGTATTCTAATAGGAAATTCTATCATATTTTGGAATTATTCCTATAGGATTTTGATAGGAATAGTGTTAGGATTCTTCAAAATTCTTGAAGGATGCTTTGAAATAAAACAGGACCCCATTATAATCCTGTCCAAATTATACAGGATATTTGACTTGTCCTGTCCAGAATCTGATAGATATTATAATTTGAATCCTGTAGAGTGTAGAGGATTCCTTTACGAATTTTTGACAAGGGAATATTGAAATTGTTAAAAGTAGGCTTGTAATAATATGTCATTGAAAGTACAGAATTTTCTAATTAAAACAACACAATTTATCTGGTAATAACGACATATGTCATAATAACTATATGTTTTTTTTTTTCTTCCAGAAGACATTTACATTATGTGAGCAAGCTAAGTTGGCACGAGTATTTGCACGCTGCGGGAGTTACTGCAGGAGGGATAATATAAATTTTGTTATATTATTGTGACAGTACATAAACTAAAGCAGACATTTATAATATTTCCTCTGTCATCACAATGCAAAGGACCGCGCCGGCGCCGCCGACTCTAAAAGTAGTGTTGCGCTTTATATGAGATATATTTTTGCAAGAAATATATGCCACAGCGAAACAGCATGAACATAAATAATTTCTGACTAATTTTAGACTGGGGTATGGAGTTAGAATTGTTGCATGATTCCAAATAAATACATTATGATCCACAAATAAATGTAAAGCAATTGACAAAAACCAAGCATATTCACAAATAAATAGAATGAGATACAGAAATAAATCTTAGAGTTACACAAACATGAATTATATTCACAAGTAAAAAAAATTAGAATTGCAAATAAAAAACATACTCAAAAATATTTTGTGAATCGCATACTGTGCATTTGTAGATCGCTGCGCATATTTGTGGATTGCTCTCTGTCAGGGGCGGAGTGGGGCACTAAAATCCACCAGGGATGCGTTTCCCATACAACGACGTAACTCGCTGATTAACCTCCATAGTACGATGCATTGTTGTGGAAACGAACTTGCTAGTTAAAGCTGTAGTCTACGATGTCGAGAAAGCCTGAATTTTTAAAAAACTCATCCTGCCCCTCCACACGCACACCCCTCCCCTCTGTGCTACCTGATCCCTCCCACCGAGAAACGACCTGAACAACGTCACTCAGTCAAGCAGGAGTAAACATGGAACAGAGATGTACCATGTGCGATGTCTTTGAATCCCGTCTTCATTGGAGTAGATGAAACTGGTCCTCTCTCATAGCTGAAAGAAGTGAACACACAAAGCCTTGAAGTAATGAACACTTACAATTATGACTGATTGACGTCATTTACTTTCACAACATTGCTTAGTCGCTTCAATCTAATGACCTCGCTAATGACACATCATATGTAAAGTTAACTTTCGACACTTGAACGTAGTTGCTTCATCAACAATGCAATGTCACCATTGTCCTAACAAAATAGCTCAGAGGCACACGTTTGAGTTCACGCACACGCAAGATAAGCAACACATGCAATGTTCTATCGGCTCGAACAGAAAACCGCTGACGTTAGGCCTACTGAAATAGTCAAGCACTTCAAGAAATGTAATTACTTTGACCCGCGATAGGCGATGCTGAACGGCTAACATTCCAATGCCGACCGGTAGCATGATCATGTTGTCAGACTGATAAAAAGCTATTTATGTAATACACCACACCATAAAAGTATAAATAAATGCTTACCTGCTCAACAAAAAGTCAGCCATGTCAGCGTCAGTTTTAAGTCCAAGGTTTCTCTGAAGCTTCCTCCAACGGGCAATGGTGGACCCTATATTGATTCGGCTTTGAGTCCGGCGTTCTTCACATTTTTTTTTAATCTCTGCTCTTTCCTCATTTGACTTTCTCTTTCTTCCAACCTTGACTGTTGGGGCGAGCAGGGGCCGCTTGCTGCTGTCTGTTTGTTGGTTTTTCTCCATTGCTGAGTTGATGCTGCCTAATTTCGCGCGAAATTTCATGTCGCAGGAGGGGGCGGGGTCAGGGTGGGGTGCGGTGGGTGGAGACGCGAGTGGAGCAGGGGATTGGATGAGAGCAGTTAACCAATGTAAGCTGTCCGGCCGGACATTGGTCAATTTCTCTGCGGGTGTACACCCAATAGAGTGAATGGATTTTTTTCATTCTTTTTTCTCTTCATATTATTAGGATTGTACTGTAGAACCATAACCAGCATCTAAACGAGGTTATTAATAATGAACAATCTTTGAAATTGAGCAATTCCAGCGTTATGGACGTGACATTCAAGGTCAAAACCTGAAATAAAAATTCTCATAAATTTTATTCTTTACCAATACATTAAACCATCTTTTTATATTTTTCGAAACCCCTTAAAAAAAAAAAAGAGTCCAGACATCAGAAAACGTTCACTCTAAAACCCTGTTTTATATTTTAAATGAGAGAAGTACACATGCGTTACGGACGTGACAAAAAAAGACACGAGTTTCTGGGAGACAACATATTTTGTAAAATTTCTGCGATTTACAGTGCACAAACCAGAAGTAACAATATCTGCCAAATTGACAAGAGTTGGTTATTTACAAAACCTAAAATATTAATTTTGTTTAAATTTTCACTGTTATGTTTCAGAGGAAAAATCGGCGTTACGGACGTGACATCTCTCCGTTACGGACGTGACCGTTCTGAAAGCGGAATTTATCCGACTATGAAAATGCGTATAAAATGCTTTAAAAACTTGAACAGAGACGTCTAATAGTAAGTAATAAACATTTGTTTAAGCCATTATTTAACTAATTATTGTATACAAAAAGGAGACATTTAAATTTTTTTTTAAAAAGAAAGAAAGAAAGAAACGCTTTGTATTATAAATTTACATTAAATCAGTTTTGAACTGATTTTAAGTTGTTTCATTATTTTAAAAAAAAATGCAAGTGATTGCGCAGTCGCCTCCCTGTCATATGCATATTAATATTCTGTGCAAACACTTGAATATGGGCCAAAAACGTACATTTGCGTATGTTAACACTGGAGGTGCCAAGACTGCCAAGACGGCGAATATAAGACGACAGGCGGCGAATGTTTGCTTGTGAATGCACTAGGCATGGGCCGGTATAAGATTCTGACGGTATGATAACCTTGGATAAAAATATCACGGTTTCACAGTATTGTAATTACTGCTCTACAATGTTATATTTAAATGTCTGGGTAAAAAAAAACATTTTTTTTTTTTTAACTGATCATAGTATATTTTATTTCAGGAAACATATAGAACATTTTGTAACATGGAACATCAGGCAAAATAATTAAAATAAATAATTGAATCTTCTTAATTAAATTTAATTTCAGTCACTTGTGTGAGCCTAAGCCTGCAGCTCAACAATAATAAACAAAATAAAATTTTCAAAAACAAATCCTTTTCCAAAAATATGACCATCAGTGACAGTTCCAAAAATAAACACATACTCAAAGACAGGCGAGAGCCAGCGAGTTTTTTTTTTTAGTGCCGTGATTTTGAAAAGATGTTAAAGATGCACTGTGTAATATTTAAGATGATCTCTAGACACAGGTGCAATAACTATGTTTTCAGGGGTGCATAAAGACCTTAATGAACCATTATGTTTTTATTAAATTAGAATTATCAGCTTGTGGGAAAAAAAACACTGACACAATGATGAACAAGTAACAGTAATATTTTTAATAATATAGTTTTATTGAATGATCAATAAATAATTCCTTAAATTACGTTTTAAAAGAAATCTCACTATTAGTTGCTGTCAAAAACGGCTAGATTTTAATCCTCTATCTGCATCCGTAGTTCTGTAAAGGGAGGGGTGAGAGTTGGACAGTTGCAATTCACAATTTCGCCGCTAGATGCTGCAAAAACCTACACACTGCGTGACCTTTAACGTGACAGAAGGCTTAAAAGCAAAGACGTGATTTCACTTTAACTTAGGGTGCTTTCACATCTGTGGTTCGGTTCATTTGGTCCGGACCAAGGGCAACAAATGATACATTGTAGCATTTTTCTGCCGTTTTAGGTCCTTTTCACACCACACTGATTGCTCTGGTTCCGAACCAGTTGAAACGAACCAAAATGCAGTCATGTGACAACATCCACATCACTCGTTGGCCAGATCGTGTCATTGAACCACTGATCTATAATAGAGAATTATGTAGATCAGTGTATTGAACGTGTTTTCTAAACTGTTAGGCACGTTTTTTCAATTCGCGAACGCGCCGCATCGAGGTAAAAACATCTCAACTTTTCAGGATGCTGCAAAAAAAATCCATTTATCCTTTGCTGAAACTTTAGCGTATTTATGGAGAGCGCAAGTCATGGTTGCTTAGCAACGGCAGACGCCACTGGAGCGCAAGCTTTCCACGCGTTTTTGGGCGCGACATGTGAACGGCACCTTAAACAATGTTCTCATTCAGATTGTGATGTTCTTGTGAGTTTTTGAAAGTTGGGACCTATATGATCATCAGACCAAATTTATTAGGCTCCGCACCTCCTCACAACTCCAAGTTTGTCCGCGAGCTGTCAAGGGGCTATGTTGCTAAAGCGCTAACTGTCAACAAATACTTGTCCTCATCCCATAATGAACAGCGCAGCAGACTACGGCACCTGGATTAGTCCAAAAAGGTGCAGTACTTTTTGCGGTTGGGTCTGTTCAAGTTCGGTTCATGTTCTCACCATAAACGAACCGCTCCAGTGTTCGTTTGAAAGCGTACCGAGACCACCTCTTCAGGCAGGTCTCGGTACGCTTCTTTGGTCCGCTTTTGGTGCGCACTCGAGTGCGATTGCTGTATTCACACCCGCCCAAACGAACCGCACCAACAGGGAAACGAACTCTAGTGCGATTCAACCGAACTAAATAAGGCAGGTGTGAAAGCACCCTTAATTGTTGTACTAATGTTCAATCACAGAAATGTAAAGTTAGTACATATAGTCTGCTATTCCCCACTCTGTGTTGTGGGGGTTCACCTCCATCGGCCATCCTGAACTTATATTACTGCTGAGTCTCACTGACTGCGGATCACGTGCACAATCACAGACACGCGACTGCCAGCACTAATCGGTGGGGGAGGGGCTGCATTGTTTTCGCTGCAGGGACGCACACACACAACCTAGTAGAGTCCTGCGCTTTCACTTTGACGACACAGAAAATGCACATATTGTAGGAACGGTATAACTTTTTTTGTTTGCAGTTTTGAAACCGTGACTTTTTCAAACCGCGGTAAACCTTGAAACCGGTTATCATCCCATGCCTAGTATAGATAGCCTATATGCACAGGCGGATATAACCTTTTTTTTTTTAAATGTCATATAATGTTCATTATCAACATCATATAATTTAAAACTTTTGTGTGTTGCAAATAACTTGCCGCTATCTGCGCTGCATTCTTGCTGAGTACAATATTTTGCGTGTTGAACAAGCATGCTATTGAAATATGCAATATGATTTGTGGTGCATTCTAGGCATGGGATTTATTTTTGGAACTGTCACTGATGGTCATATTTTTGGAAAAGGATTTGTTTTTGAAAATTTTATTTTGTTGATTATTGTTGAACTGCAGGCTTAGGCTCACACAAGTGACTGAAATTAAATTTAATTAAGAAGATTCAATTATTTATTTTAATTATTTTGCCTGATGTTCCATGTTACAAAATGTTCTATATGTTTCCTGAAATAAAATATACTATGATCAGTTAAAAAAAAATGTATGTTTTTTTTACCCAGACATTTAAATATAACATTGTAGAGCAGTAATTACAATACCGTGATACCGTGAAACCGTGATATTTTTATCCAAGGTTATCATACCGTCAGAATCTTATACCGGCCCATGCCTAATCTATACGCGAACAAATGCAAATGCAAATGCTTTGGCTATCTCCGCGAAGTTCTCACTGAGAATGTGATTTTTTAAAATGTTTTTGGAATTAATTTGTTTCTAAAATGCTATAGGCTATGGTAAGCCTAAAACTAGTCATAGCAGATCAGTCATCAGCAATGAAGTAAACATACGCGCCGTTATGAAGCGTCGTAGACTACAATAGATGCACAAACGAGAAGCATTTCTGCCGAAGGGAGAAGAGTTGGCCATTCACAAAGAATAAAATATAAATTTTAATTCAGTTTTTGTTTATCTTTTTAAGCACAGGGGCGTCACTGGACACTTCTGTCACTAGACACAAATCTGCTGTGCCCCAGTAAAATCTCAAATTTGAGTTTTAATTTACCTTTGATAATCCCGAAATTATGACATTAAACTATAGCCTATACAACAATGAATTAACGCTTCTAAAAGCAATGCCGTTTATAAGACTATGCACACAGATATCCATGCCCGCGCACGTCAGTGTATTTAATTGCAATGTACACGTCGTGCAGCCTTTCACGCAGAAGTAGCCTACATAAAGAGTAATGGGGGACCTGTGCCCCAGTAGCTTTAGGTCTAGCAACTCCCCTGCACATAACGTTTGCCACAAAGCGCAGGCAAAAGAAGCAATGATTGACAAAATAAGACGTTGTAATTATTTATCAATACTAATTAAACTTGACTTTCTTTAGATGTATTTGATATTTTACATATTTTTGATGTATATGAGGCAGATGCACCCCTATTTTAAGTTATTTCTTTTTTTATTATTATTATTTTAAGTTGTTTCATTATCAGAAAAAAAAATTATTTATCAGAAAAAAAGTGATCACGCGGGCAACTCCCTGTCATGAATGCGCATTAGTTTTCCGCACAAACACTTGAATATCAATAATAGCATATTTAAGGTTAACGCTAGAGTGTGGGATCCGCATTAAAATAAATCTTCACAAAGTCTACATCCGAGAGAAATGCCGTTATAACCAGCAAATTGAAAGATATATTTGACGTTTCAAAATTATCTAAAAGGTCGATGCCGCTCCAAATCGTTGATCATTATTGCTGTTGATCAAGATTACGCTGATGTCGCAGTCATAAACTTGTTTTAATAAATAGCCGAACCGTGTTTTTTACGAATACTTATTTCGAACAAATACCTTAATAAATATTTGTATTCGGGAACAAGAAAAACTTTCTATCAAAAAAGCTGCGTTTCCTCAGCAGACCGCAGTGTATGCCCGCATGAGTGAGTGAGTGACATTCAGGAGTCGGGGGGTGGGGGTAAAAGAGGTGACTGATGGTGCGTTCACACCGGACGCGACTTGCACGGAAAAAACGCGCTATTCGCGCGTAGTTGAACGCTTGAACATTTGAGTTTACTCGCGTCATTCGCGCGTGACATTTTCTTCACAACAGACGCGAATTTGCGTCAAGGGAGGGGCTTCTGCCACTCGTCAGCGGGAAAGTAGTTGTAAAATAGGTGAATGAGCTCAATTTGCCAGCTTTAGCTTGCTTGTAGTCTCAATATGTATGTATATGTAGGTCAAATTGAGTAAAGAGCGTTTTTTAAAACTAACCAGATTGTCCGACCTCTTCACTCACTTTATTCCTAGCAAGATCCCTTTTATTCCTGTTTCTACAAAAGTCAGAGTAACCACAGACAGCAACGGTGATTTTGTCCGCCATTGTTGTTTCGGATTTCTGCCTCCGTCACTACAAGAGCAAGCTCCTGATTGATTACCGCGGCGCGGAATTCCGCCGAAGTTCAGATTTTTGAACTCGCGCGAATGGCGCGGCAATCGCTTGAAACGCTCAATGCGCGCCGCATGCTCCACACAGCAACAGAGAAGACTCGGCTGGGTGAAAAAAGACTTCACTGCGTCACTATTTTTGATGAATATATTTCTGTACCTTAACTGGGTTTATAACTTTTTATAACTTTGGGAATCAGAGTTTGATCGGGAGATTATTCTATTAGAGACCGTTCAAATGCGCGCTAAAGTTCGTCGTTATTTCAAATGTAGACGCGCAGTATGCACGCTCATAATTAAAGCAACGCTCACACGGTGCTACGCGCTCGTTTTTTCCAGGCGCGTCCGCGCCGCATCGAGATAAATATTCTATAGTCTTTGGATAAATACATCTCAACTTTTCAGAATGCCACATGCGCACGCAGGTCATGTGTCAAGAACCAACAAATCAGCTTCACCCTTTCCCTTATACCATTGAAAAAACAGCCATGTTGGAGGAACAGCTGATCATATCTGTACATGAATAACCATTTTTAAAGACATTTAATAGCAGAGCTAATGCAAGCGATTTGTAATGCTGGAAATCCATTTATGCTTTGCTGAAACTTCCGAGTCGTC
>NC_133361.1:98126030-98161030 GCF_049309525.1 Garra rufa
TGTTGTTTTAAAGTCTTTTATGTGAACCTTGTAAATAAACCAAATCTATTTAAACCAATCTTCTTTTATGTCTCATTCTTTTAACCACTAGTCATCTCTCACAGTTAAATCTGACCCCATTTTAGTCTTGTAACTCGGCTGATAAGGCCGATTGTTACACTTGGATGGGAGACCGCCTGGGAATACCAGGTGCTGTAAGCTTTTGCCTTTTCTTCACTATTTATATAATATGCTGGCTTTTACGGAGGCTGATCTTTAAATAGCCCACTTTTTGGGGCAGCCCTCGCTTACGGCCATACCGCGCTGAGAGCGCCCGATCTCGTCTGATCTCGGAAGCTAAGCAGCGTCGGGCCTGCTTAGTACTTGGATGGGAGACCGCCTGGGAATACCAGGTGCTGTAAGCATTTGTCTTTTCTTCACTATTTATATAATATGCTGGCTTTTAGAAAGACGTGTTTTACCGCTCTATTTATTACAATCATTTAAATGTATTATAGAGTTTTAAGTGTTTTACATGTTTTTTAGGCCATTTTATTACTCTTAACATTTTAAGTGAGTGTGTGTCTTTAAAAAATGGATGGTTGGCCTGCCATGTGACTAGACACATGACAGGAAGCAGGAAGTACAACTGTATAAGAGAGCAGCATGACAAACAAAGGACAGTCACCAAACTGTTGGATTGAGGAGTTGCTAATTTTAGAGCTCACCTTTCCATTCACCACCTGCAAACTTTGGATTACACTTTCTGTGGATTGTATATACACTGGTGGACACTCACATTGGACTTATCAACACACTGGGGTTCTTGGACTGTTTTTAGGGTATGGACAAATGAACTGTATTCTTTTAACAGAGTTTACCTGTTTTTAGGGTATGGACAAATGAACTGTATTCTTTTAACAGAGTTTACCTAGTTTTATCGTGTTGTTTTAAAGTCTTTTATGTGAACCTTGTAAATACACCAAATCTATTTAAACCAATTTTCTTTTATGTCTCATTCTTTTAACCACTAGTCATCTCTCACAGTTAAATCGGACCCCATTTTAGTCTTGTAACTCGGCTGATAAGGCCGATTGTTACACTTTTATGGGAGACCGCCTGGGAATACCAGGTGCTGTAAGCTTTTGCCTTTTCTTCACTATTTATATAATATGCTGGCTTTTACGGAGGCTGATCTTTAAATAGCCCACTTTTTGGAGCAGCCCTCGCTTATGGCCATACCGCGCTGACAGCGCCCGATCTCGTCTGATCTCGGAAGCTAAGCAGCGTCGGGCCAGGTTAGTACTTGGATGCGAGACCGCCTGGGAATACCAGGTGCTGTAAGCTTTTGCCTTTTCTTCACTATTTATATAATATGCTGGCTTTTACGGAGGCTGATCTTTAAATAGCCCACTTTTTGGAGCAGCCCTCGCTTATGGCCATACCGCGCTGAGAGCGCCCGATCTCGTCTGATCTCGGAAGCTACGCAGCGTCGGGCCTGGTTAGTACTTGGATGGGAGACCGCCTGGGAATACCAGGTGCTGTAAGCTTTTGCCTTTTCTTCACTATTTATATAATATGCTGGCTTTTAGAAAGACGTGTTTTACCGCTCTATTTATTACAATCATTTACATGTATTATAGAGTTTTAAGTGTTTTACATGTTTTTTAGGCCATTTTATTACTCTTAACATTTTAAGTGTATGTGTCTTTAATAAATGGATGGTTGGCCTGTCATGTGACTAGACACATGACAGGAAGCAGGAAGTACAACTGTATAAGAGAGCAGCATGACAAACAAAGGACAGTCACCAAACTGTTGGATTGAGGAGTTGCTAATTTTAGAGCTCACCTTTCCATTCACCACCTGCAAACTTTGGATTACACTTTCTGTGGATTGTATATACACTGGTGGACACTCACATTGGACTTATCAACACACTGGGGTTCTTGGACTGTTTTTAGGGTATGGACAAATGAACTGTATTCTTTTAACAGAGTTTACCTGTTTTTAGGGTATGGACAAATGAACTGTATTCTTTTAACAGAGTTTACCTAGTTTTATCGTGTTGTTTTAAAGTCTTTTATGTGAACCTTGTAAATACACCAAATCTATTTAAACCAATTTTCTTTTATGTCTCATTCTTTTAACCACTAGTCATCTCTCACAGTTAAATCGGACCCCATTTTAGTCTTGTAACTCGGCTGATAAGGCCGATTGTTACACTTTTATGGGAGACCGCCTGGGAATACCAGGTGCTGTAAGCTTTTGCCTTTTCTTCACTATTTATATAATATGCTGGCTTTTACGGAGGCTGATCTTTAAATAGCCCACTTTTTGGAGCAGCCCTCGCTTATGGCCATACCGCGCTGACAGCGCCCGATCTCGTCTGATCTCGGAAGCTAAGCAGCGTCGGGCCTGGTTAGTACTTGGATGGGAGACAGCCTGGGAATACCAGGTGCTGTAAGCTTTTGCCTTTTCTTCACTATTTATATAATATGCTGGCTTTTACGGAGGCTGATCTTTAAATAGCCCACTTTTTGGAGCAGCCCTCGCTTATGGCCATACCGCGCTGAGAGCGCCCGATCTCGTCTGATCTCGGAAGCTACGCAGCGTCGGGCCTGGTTAGTACTTGGATGGGAGACCTCCTGGGAATACCAGGTGCTGTAAGCTTTTGCCTTTTCTTCACTATTTATATAATATGCTGGCTTTTAGAAAGACGTGTTTTACCGCTCTATTTATTACAATCATTTAAATGTATTATAGAGTTTTAAGTGTTTTACATGTTTTTTAGGCCATTTTATTACTCTTAACATTTTAAGTGAGTGTGTGTCTTTAAAAATGGATGGTTGGCCTGCCATGTGACTAGACACATGACAGGAAGCAGGAAGTACAACTGTATAAGAGAGCAGCATGACAAACAAAGAACAGTCATCAAACTGTTGGATTGAGGAGTTGCTAATTTTAGAGCTCACCTTTCCATTCACCACCTGCAAACTTTGGATTACACTTTCTGTGGATTGTATATACACCGGTGGACACTCACATTGGACTTATCAACACACTGGGATTCTTGGACTGTTTTTAGGGTATGGACAAATGAACTGTATTCTTTTAACAGCGTTTACCTCGTTTTATCGTGTTGTTTTAAAGTCTTTTATGTGAACCTTGTAAATAAACCAAATCTATTTAAACCAATCTTCTTTTATGTCTCATTCTTTTAACCACTAGTCATCTCTCACAGTTAAATCTGACCCCATTTTAGTCTTGTAACTCGGCTGATAAGGCCGATTGTTACACTTGGATGGGAGACCGCCTGGGAATACCAGGTGCTGTAAGCTTTTGCCTTTTCTTCACTATTTATATAATATGCTGGCTTTTACGGAGGCTGATCTTTAAATAGCCCACTTTTTGGAGCAGCCCTCGCTTACGGCCATACCGCGCTGAGAGCGCCCGATCTCGTCTGATCTCGGAAGCTAAGCAGCGTCGGGCCTGCTTAGTACTTGGATGGGAGACCGCCTGGGAATACCAGGTGCTGTAAGCTTTTGCCTTTTCTTCACTATTTATATAATATGCTGGCTTTTAGAAAGACGTGTTTTACCGCTCTATTTATTACAATCATTTAAATGTATTATAGAGTTTTAAGTGTTTTACATGTTTTTTAGGCCATTTTATTACTCTTAACATTTTAAGTGAGTGTGTGTCTTTAAAAAATGGATGGTTGGCCTGCCATGTGACTAGACACATGACAGGAAGCAGGAAGTACATCTGTATAAGAGAGCAGCATGACAAACAAAGGACAGTCACCAAACTGTTGGATTGAGGAGTTGCTAATTTTAGAGCTCACCTTTCCATTCACCACCTGCAAACTTTGGATTACACTTTCTGTGGATTGTATATACACCGGTGGACACTCACATTGGACTTATCAACACACTGGGATTCTTGGACTGTTTTTAGGGTATGGACAAATGAACTGTATTCTTTTAACAGCGTTTACCTCGTTTTATCGTGTTGTTTTAAAGTCTTTTATGTGAACCTTGTAAATAAACCAAATCTATTTAAACCAATCTTCTTTTATGTCTCATTCTTTTAACCACTAGTCATCTCTCACAGTTAAATCTGACCCCATTTTAGTCTTGTAACTCGGCTGATAAGGCCGATTGTTACACTTGGATGGGAGACCGCCTGGGAATACCAGGTGCTGTAAGCTTTTGCCTTTTCTTCACTATTTATATAATATGCTGGCTTTTACGGAGGCTGATCTTTAAATAGCCCACTTTTTGGAGCAGCCCTCGCTTACGGCCATACCGCGCTGAGAGCGCCCGATCTCGTCTGATCTCGGAAGCTAAGCAGCGTCGGGCCTGCTTAGTACTTGGATGGGAGACCGCCTGGGAATACCAGGTGCTGTAAGCATTTGCCTTTTCTTCACTATTTATATAATATGCTGGCTTTTACGGAGGCTGATCTTTAAATAGCCCACTTTTTGGAGCAGCCCTCGCTTACGGCCATACCGCGCTGAGAGCGCCCGATCTCGTCTGATCTCGGAAGCTAAGCAGCGTCGGGCCTGCTTAGTACTTGGATGGGAGACCGCCTGGGAATACCAGGTGCTGTAAGCTTTTGCCTTTTCTTCACTATTTATATAATATGCTGGCTTTTAGAAAGACGTGTTTTACCGCTCTATTTATTACAATCATTTAAATGTATTATAGAATTTTAAGTGTTTTACATGTTTTTTAGGCCATTTTATTACTCTTAACATTTTAAGTGAGTGTGTGTCTTTAAAAATGGATGGTTGGCCTGCCATGTGACTAGACACATGACAGGAAGCAGGAAGTACAACTGTATAAGAGAGCAGCATGACAAACAAAGGACAGTCACCAAACTGTTGGATTGAGGAGTTGCTAATTTTAGAGCTCACCTTTCCATTCACCACCTGCAAACTTTGGATTACACTTTCTGTGGATTGTATATACACCGGTGAACACTCACATTGGACTTATCAACACACTGGGATTCTTGGACTGTTTTTAGGGTATGGACAAATGAACTGTATTCTTTTAACAGCGTTTACCTCGTTTTATCGTGTTGTTTTAAAGTCTTTTATGTGAACCTTGTAAATAAACCAAATCTATTTAAACCAATCTTCTTTTATGTCTCATTCTTTTAACCACTAGTCATCTCTCACAGTTAAATCTGACCCCATTTTAGTCTTGTAACTCGGCTGATAAGGCCGATTGTTACACTTGGATGGGAGACCGCCTGGGAATACCAGGTGCTGTAAGCTTTTGCCTTTTCTTCACTATTTATATAATATGCTGGCTTTTACGGAGGCTGATCTTTAAATAGCCCACTTTTTGGAGCAGCCCTCGCTTACGGCCATACCGCGCTGAGAGCGCCCGATCTCGTCTGATCTCGGAAGCTAAGCAGCGTCGGGCCTGCTTAGTACTTGGATGGGAGACCGCCTGGGAATACCAGGTGCTGTAAGCTTTTGCCTTTTCTTCACTATTTATATAATATGCTGGCTTTTAGAAAGACGTGTTTTACCGCTCTATTTATTACAATCATTTAAATGTATTATAGAGTTTTAAGTGTTTTACATGTTTTTTAGGCCATTTTATTACTCTTAACATTTTAAGTGAGTGTGTGTCTTTAAAAAATGGATGGTTGGCCTGCCATGTGACTAGACACATGACAGGAAGCAGGAAGTACAACTGTATAAGAGAGCAGCATGACAAACAAAGGACAGTCACCAAACTGTTGGATTGAGGAGTTGCTAATTTTAGAGCTCACCTTTCCATTCACCACCTGCAAACTTTGGATTACACTTTCTGTGGATTGTATATACACCGGTGGACACTCACATTGGACTTATCAACACACTGGGATTCTTGGACTGTTTTTAGGGTATGGACAAATGAACTGTATTCTTTTAACAGCGTTTACCTCGTTTTATCGTGTTGTTTTAAAGTCTTTTATGTGAACCTTGTAAATAAACCAAATCTATTTAAACCAATCTTCTTTTATGTCTCATTCTTTTAACCACTAGTCATCTCTCACAGTTAAATCTGACCCCATTTTAGTCTTGTAACTCGGCTGATAAGGCCGATTGTTACACTTGGATGGGAGACCGCCTGGGAATACCAGGTGCTGTAAGCTTTTGCCTTTTCTTCACTATTTATATAATATGCTGGCTTTTACGGAGGCTGATCTTTAAATGGCCCACTTTTTGGAGCAGCCCTCGCTTACGGCCATACCGCGCTGAGAGCGCCCGATCTCGTCTGATCTCGGAAGCTAAGCAGCGTCGGGCCTGCTTAGTACTTGGATGGGAGACCGCCTGGGAATACCAGGTGCTGTAAGCTTTTGCCTTTTCTTCACTATTTATATAATATGCTGGCTTTTAGAAAGACGTGTTTTACCGCTCTATTTATTACAATCATTTAAATGTATTATAGAGTTTTAAGTGTTTTACATGTTTTTTAGGCCATTTTATTACTCTTAACATTTTAAGTGAGT
This sequence comes from Garra rufa, assembly GCF_049309525.1. Taxonomy (NCBI): domain Eukaryota; kingdom Metazoa; phylum Chordata; class Actinopteri; order Cypriniformes; family Cyprinidae; genus Garra; species Garra rufa. The sequence goes on from NC_133361.1 coordinate 98,132,526, forward strand.
GTGTGTCTTTAAAAAATGGATGGTTGGCCTGCCATGTGACTAGACACATGACAGGAAGCAGGAAGTACAACTGTATAAGAGAGCAGCATGACCAACAAAGGACAGTCACCAAACTGTTGGATTGAGGAGTTGCTAATTTTAGAGCTCACCTTTCCATTCACCACCTGCAAACTTTGGATTACACTTTCTGTGGATTGTATATACACCGGTGGACACTCACATTGGACTTATCAACACACTGGGATTCTTGGACTGTTTTTAGGGTATGGACAAATGAACTGTATTCTTTTAACAGCGTTTACCTCGTTTTATCGTGTTGTTTTAAAGTCTTTTATGTGAACCTTGTAAATAAACCAAATCTATTTAAACCAATCTTCTTTTATGTCTCATTCTTTTAACCACTAGTCATCTCTCACAGTTAAATCTGACCCCATTTTAGTCTTGTAACTCGGCTGATAAGGCCGATTGTTACACTTGGATGGGAGACCGCCTGGGAATACCAGGTGCTGTAAGCTTTTGCCTTTTCTTCACTATTTATATAATATGCTGGCTTTTACGGAGGCTGATCTTTAAATAGCCCACTTTTTGGAGCAGCCCTCGCTTACGGCCATACCGCGCTGAGAGCGCCCGATCTCGTCTGATCTCGGAAGCTAAGCAGCGTCGGGCCTGCTTAGTACTTGGATGGGAGACCGCCTGGGAATACCAGGTGCTGTAAGCATTTGCCTTTTCTTCACTATTTATATAATATGCTGGCTTTTACGGAGGCTGATCTTTAAATAGCCCACTTTTTGGAGCAGCCCTCGCTTACGGCCATACCGCGCTGAGAGCGCCCGATCTCGTCTGATCTCGGAAGCTAAGCAGCGTCGGGCCTGCTTAGTACTTGGATGGGAGACCGCCTGGGAATACCAGGTGCTGTAAGCTTTTGCCTTTTCTTCACTATTTATATAATATGCTGGCTTTTAGAAAGACGTGTTTTACCGCTCTATTTATTACAATCATTTAAATGTATTATAGAATTTTAAGTGTTTTACATGTTTTTTAGGCCATTTTATTACTCTTAACATTTTAAGTGAGTGTGTGTCTTTAAAAATGGATGGTTGGCCTGCCATGTGACTAGACACATGACAGGAAGCAGGAAGTACAACTGTATAAGAGAGCAGCATGACAAACAAAGGACAGTCACCAAACTGTTGGATTGAGGAGTTGCTAATTTTAGAGCTCACCTTTCCATTCACCACCTGCAAACTTTGGATTACACTTTCTGTGGATTGTATATACACCGGTGAACACTCACATTGGACTTATCAACACACTGGGATTCTTGGACTGTTTTTAGGGTATGGACAAATGAACTGTATTCTTTTAACAGCGTTTACCTCGTTTTATCGTGTTGTTTTAAAGTCTTTTATGTGAACCTTGTAAATAAACCAAATCTATTTAAACCAATCTTCTTTTATGTCTCATTCTTTTAACCACTAGTCATCTCTCACAGTTAAATCTGACCCCATTTTAGTCTTGTAACTCGGCTGATAAGGCCGATTGTTACACTTGGATGGGAGACCGCCTGGGAATACCAGGTGCTGTAAGCTTTTGCCTTTTCTTCACTATTTATATAATATGCTGGCTTTTACGGAGGCTGATCTTTAAATAGCCCACTTTTTGGAGCAGCCCTCGCTTACGGCCATACCGCGCTGAGAGCGCCCGATCTCGTCTGATCTCGGAAGCTAAGCAGCGTCGGGCCTGCTTAGTACTTGGATGGGAGACCGCCTGGGAATACCAGGTGCTGTAAGCTTTTGCCTTTTCTTCACTATTTATATAATATGCTGGCTTTTAGAAAGACGTGTTTTACCGCTCTATTTATTACAATCATTTAAATGTATTATAGAGTTTTAAGTGTTTTACATGTTTTTTAGGCCATTTTATTACTCTTAACATTTTAAGTGAGTGTGTGTCTTTAAAAAATGGATGGTTGGCCTGCCATGTGACTAGACACATGACAGGAAGCAGGAAGTACAACTGTATAAGAGAGCAGCATGACAAACAAAGGACAGTCACCAAACTGTTGGATTGAGGAGTTGCTAATTTTAGAGCTCACCTTTCCATTCACCACCTGCAAACTTTGGATTACACTTTCTGTGGATTGTATATACACCGGTGGACACTCACATTGGACTTATCAACACACTGGGATTCTTGGACTGTTTTTAGGGTATGGACAAATGAACTGTATTCTTTTAACAGCGTTTACCTCGTTTTATCGTGTTGTTTTAAAGTCTTTTATGTGAACCTTGTAAATAAACCAAATCTATTTAAACCAATCTTCTTTTATGTCTCATTCTTTTAACCACTAGTCATCTCTCACAGTTAAATCTGACCCCATTTTAGTCTTGTAACTCGGCTGATAAGGCCGATTGTTACACTTGGATGGGAGACCGCCTGGGAATACCAGGTGCTGTAAGCTTTTGCCTTTTCTTCACTATTTATATAATATGCTGGCTTTTACGGAGGCTGATCTTTAAATGGCCCACTTTTTGGAGCAGCCCTCGCTTACGGCCATACCGCGCTGAGAGCGCCCGATCTCGTCTGATCTCGGAAGCTAAGCAGCGTCGGGCCTGCTTAGTACTTGGATGGGAGACCGCCTGGGAATACCAGGTGCTGTAAGCTTTTGCCTTTTCTTCACTATTTATATAATATGCTGGCTTTTAGAAAGACGTGTTTTACCGCTCTATTTATTACAATCATTTAAATGTATTATAGAGTTTTAAGTGTTTTACATGTTTTTTAGGCCATTTTATTACTCTTAACATTTTAAGTGAGTGTGTGTCTTTAAAAAATGGATGGTTGGCCTGCCATGTGACTAGACACATGACAGGAAGCAGGAAGTACAACTGTATAAGAGAGCAGCATGACCAACAAAGGACAGTCACCAAACTGTTGGATTGAGGAGTTGCTAATTTTAGAGCTCACCTTTCCATTCACCACCTGCAAACTTTGGATTACACTTTCTGTGGATTGTATATACACCGGTGGACACTCACATTGGACTTATCAACACACTGGGATTCTTGGACTGTTTTTAGGGTATGGACAAATGAACTGTATTCTTTTAACAGCGTTTACCTCGTTTTATCGTGTTGTTTTAAAGTCTTTTATGTGAACCTTGTAAATAAACCAAATCTATTTAAACCAATCTTCTTTTATGTCTCATTCTTTTAACCACTAGTCATCTCTCACAGTTAAATCTGACCCCATTTTAGTCTTGTAACTCGGCTGATAAGGCCGATTGTTACACTTGGATGGGAGACCGCCTGGGAATACCAGGTGCTGTAAGCTTTTGCCTTTTCTTCACTATTTATATAATATGCTGGCTTTTACGGAGGCTGATCTTTAAATAGCCCACTTTTTGGTGCAGCCCTCGCTTACGGCCATACCGCGCTGAGAGCGCCCGATCTCGTCTGATCTCGGAAGCTAAGCAGCGTCGGGCCTGCTTAGTACTTGGATGGGAGACCGCCTGGGAATACCAGGTGCTGTAAGCTTTTGCCTTTTCTTCACTATTTATATAATATGCTGGCTTTTACGGAGGCTGATCTTTAAATAGCCCACTTTTTGGAGCAGCCCTCGCTTACGGCCATACCGCGCTGAGAGCGCCCGATCTCGTCTGATCTCGGAAGCTAAGCAGCGTCGGGCCTGCTTAGTACTTGGATGGGAGACCGCCTGGGAATACCAGGTGCTGTAAGCTTTTGCCTTTTCTTCACTATTTATATAATATGCTGGCTTTTAGAAAGACGTGTTTTACCGCTCTATTTATTACAATCATTTAAATGTATTATAGAGTTTTAAGTGTTTTACATGTTTTTTAGGCCATTTTATTACTCTTAACATTTTAAGTGAGTGTGTGTCTTTAAAAATGGATGGTTGGCCTGCCATGTGACTAGACACATGACAGGAAGCAGGAAGTACAACTGTATAAGAGAGCAGCATGACAAACAAAGAACAGTCATCAAACTGTTGGATTGAGGAGTTGCTAATTTTAGAGCTCACCTTTCCATTCACCACCTGCAAACTTTGGATTACACTTTCTGTGGATTGTATATACACCGGTGGACACTCACATTGGACTTATCAACACACTGGGATTCTTGGACTGTTTTTAGGGTATGGACAAATGAACTGTATTCTTTTAACAGCGTTTACCTCGTTTTATCGTGTTGTTTTAAAGTCTTTTATGTGAACCTTGTAAATAAACCAAATCTATTTAAACCAATCTTCTTTTATGTCTCATTCTTTTAACCACTAGTCATCTCTCACAGTTAAATCTGACCCCATTTTAGTCTTGTAACTCGGCTGATAAGGCCGATTGTTACACTTGGATGGGAGACCGCCTGGGAATACCAGGTGCTGTAAGCTTTTGCCTTTTCTTCACTATTTATATAATATGCTGGCTTTTACGGAGGCTGATCTTTAAATAGCCCACTTTTTGGAGCAGCCCTCGCTTACGGCCATACCGCGCTGAGAGCGCCCGATCTCGTCTGATCTCGGAAGCTAAGCAGCGTCGGGCCTGCTTAGTACTTGGATGGGAGACCGCCTGGGAATACCAGGTGCTGTAAGCTTTTGCCTTTTCTTCACTATTTATATAATATGCTGGCTTTTAGAAAGACGTGTTTTACCGCTCTATTTATTACAATCATTTAAATGTATTATAGAGTTTTAAGTGTTTTACATGTTTTTTAGGCCATTTTATTACTCTTAACATTTTAAGTGAGTGTGTGTCTTTAAAAAATGGATGGTTGGCCTGCCATGTGACTAGACACATGACAGGAAGCAGGAAGTACATCTGTATAAGAGAGCAGCATGACAAACAAAGGACAGTCACCAAACTGTTGGATTGAGGAGTTGCTAATTTTAGAGCTCACCTTTCCATTCACCACCTGCAAACTTTGGATTACACTTTCTGTGGATTGTATATACACCGGTGGACACTCACATTGGACTTATCAACACACTGGGATTCTTGGACTGTTTTTAGGGTATGGACAAATGAACTGTATTCTTTTAACAGCGTTTACCTCGTTTTATCGTGTTGTTTTAAAGTCTTTTATGTGAACCTTGTAAATAAACCAAATCTATTTAAACCAATCTTCTTTTATGTCTCATTCTTTTAACCACTAGTCATCTCTCACAGTTAAATCTGACCCCATTTTAGTCTTGTAACTCGGCTGATAAGGCCGATTGTTACACTTGGATGGGAGACCGCCTGGGAATACCAGGTGCTGTAAGCTTTTGCCTTTTCTTCACTATTTATATAATATGCTGGCTTTTACGGAGGCTGATCTTTAAATAGCCCACTTTTTGGAGCAGCCCTCGCTTACGGCCATACCACCCTGAGGGCGCTAGAGAGCCAGCAGGTAGTGCTAGGTTTGCAGTGCAGAGATACTCTCTGAATCCATTTGTTTGACAATCTCTTTTCTGAAATACTTAATTTTCTTTTTGATTTTGGACTTTGGGAATTCGTTGTTGGAAAGTCAGAGTTAACCCTGATCACTTCCCCCAACAGCTTAGGCTGTGTGGGGGACTTTTTGGACTCTTCCTGGTTGAAGCATGCTGCAGATGCACATCATGGCTGCAGACAAAGAAACAGTGCAAACAACAATGATAAAAGGTAGCAATGGGAAGAATGAAGAGGACGATCAAAGAAGTGGAAAAGACAACCAAGTAGTGATTCAAAAGCAGCAGAAAACAAACAAAGTCACAGGAGATCTGCAGAGAGAAAGAGAAGAAAACAACCAAGGAGTGCAAGGAGGAACAAAAGGAAAATATAGCAAAGACCTGACATTGGAGGTGGAAGTGGAGGGAACAGAAAAGATTTCCATGATGGATTTGCTGAGGGGAGTAAAGAAGGAGTGTGGAGAGGTGATCGGCTGCAGAGTGAGAGGTGAAAGGATGTATGAACTCACAATGAAGGATGAAGAGGCAAAGCATAAACTAATGGATGGCGTGAGAGTACAAGGAGTGATGGTGCATGCAAGGGAAGTTATGAATAATGACATGGTGGTGTCTTTTATAAACTTGCCAGTATACTTAGAGGATGAGAAGATACTCTTCAAACTACAAGAGTGGGGAGTACGACCACTCTCACCAATAAAACGTCGGTTATGGCCTGGAACGGATATAGCTGATGGAACCCGGTTCTTAAAGGTTCGTTTTACGGAACAGGTATGTTCACTTCCATACTCCACAAAGTTTGAGACTCTGAGAGGCACCGAATATTTTCGCGTCATCCATGATAGACAAGTACGTGTTTGCAGACTTTGTATCAAGCCAGGGCACATATTCAGAGAGTGCCCTGAATTAAAGTGCTTCAAATGTGGTGGAGGAGGACATTATGCAAGAGATTGTGAAGAATGGATGCGATTAGAGAGAGAGCGAGTAGTTGGACAAGAAGATGATGAAAGGAGGTACAGTGATCTGACAGAGGAACAAGAGGTGGAAGTGGCTGGTGTTGTGAGCGGGGGAGGTAAAGATGGAGCTGAGGCTGGTGAAAAAAGAAGCAAAATGGAGCGGCGAGACAGAATTGGGAGCAAGGGTGAAAAGGATGGCGAGGAGGAGGAGATGGAACAGTCGGAACAGAGCGAGGAAGACAAAGGTGAAAGTAAAGTGAAAGGAAAAGGTAAAGAGGATGAAAAGAAAGAGATGGAACAGGAACTGAAAGAAAGTAAAGGTGAAGAAAATAGGAATGGGGGACAAAAAGATGGACTGAAAGCAAAGATTAAAAGACTCAGTGCAAAGAGGAAGTCTGAGACGGACGGAGAACAGAGTGAACAGATCAAGGAACCACGGGCAGGTATTTGATGCCTTATTTAATTATATGTGGTTTTGTTTTTCAATTTTATTTAGTTTTCTTTAGCTACTCTCATGGCCACTGTAACTTCAATAAATATAAATGGGTTAAGGAATAAAAGCAAGATGAAAGAGTTATTATTTACATATAGGAGTGATATAATTTGTATACAGGAGACAAATTGGGAAGAGGATAAAGTGAGAGAGATGAGAGAGGAGTGGAGAGGGGATATTTATTATAATAATGGAGCAAAAAATGCAAGAGGTGTGGCAGTACTTTTTAAAAAAGATAGTGTCAAAGGTATAAGGGAGGTATATAAAGATCAGAGGGGAAGGATCTTGGTAGTTGAATTTACATATAGAGATATAGATTTTAGATTAATAAATATATACGTTCCGAATATAGAAGTAGATAGGAGGGAAATATTGGAAGAATTAAAAGAATTAGTTGTGGGGAAATGTATTGTAGTGGGGGATTTTAATATAAAATGTAGCAGATTAGATGTGGGCAAGGGCGTAAAATTTAGATGGGAGAAATCTAGGGGAATGTTGATGGAGATAATGAGAGAGAAGGGGTTAATAGATGTGTGGAGGTATGAAAATCCAGAAAAAAGAGAATTTACTAGGAGGCAATTAAAAGAAGGTATATTAAAACAGAGTAGAATAGATTTAGTGTTAGTTAAGGAGGAAATCATTAGATACATAGATGGGACAAGGCATCAAGGAAATAGTTTAAGTGATCATGATGGTGTTAGGTTCAGAATTAAGATAGGGAGTGAGGAGGTAGGAGGAGGGATGTGGATATTGAATGCAGGATACATTGGAGAGGAAGAATATGAGATACAGATGAAGGATCTAATAAATAGAGAAAATGAGAAGATAGATGAGTATAAAAGAGAGGGAGGATTAGATGACAGAATAGGGGAAAGATGGGAGAAAATGAAAGACCAGATTAAGTTCATCAGTATAAAATATAGTAAGAAAAGATGGGAAAAGATGAAGAAGGAAGAAGAGTTGCTGAAAGAAAGATTGAGGGAAGAATTAAACAAGGCTGAAGATGAAGAAGGATATAGTATGGAAAAATATATAGAGGCTAAGATAGCACTGGAGAAATTTGAGAGGGAGAAATGTAGAGGAGCAATTCTAAGAAGTAGGGCAAAATATGCATTAGAAGGTGAGAAATGTACAGGGTATTTCTTAGGGCTAGAGAAAAGGAGACAAAGTAAAACATATATAAACGAAATAAATACAAAGGAAGGCAAAACAACAAAAGACTACGTAGAGATTTTGGAGAGAGTGCAAGAATTCTATGAAGATTTATACAAGAGGGGAGGAGCAGATGAGAAAATCATAGAGGAAGTATTAGAAAGTGTAGGGAATATTCTAAGTGAGGAAGATAGGGAATGGTGTGATAAGGAGATAGAGGAAGAGGAGGTGAAAGAGGCAATAGGGGGGTTGAAAAATGGAAAAAGTCCGGGGAGTGATGGGATCGGTATTGAATGGTATAAAACATATAAGGAAGGGGTAGCACCAATTCTAGTTGAAGTTTTTAAGGGGATAGAAAGAACAGGAGTAGTGCAAGATAGAATGGTGGAGGGAGTGATAGCTTTAGTGTATAAGAAGGGAAATAGATTAGATATGGAGAACTATAGACCAATCAGTCTATTAAATGTGGATTATAAAATACTGACTAAAGTTTTAGCGAATAGAGTGAAAAGAGTGATAGGAAGTATAGTTCAACCAACACAGAGTTACAGTATACCAGGCAGGGATATAGCGGACACGATAGGGACCGTTAGGGATGTTATGGAGCATATGAAACGAGATGAGAAGGGAGGGATAGTATTAGGGATTGATTGGAATAAAGCTTTTGATAGAGTGGAACACAAATATTTATTTAGGGTATTAGAGAAGTTTGGATTTGGGGTGAAAGTGATAGGATGGATAAGAAGACTATATGAAAAAGCAAAAAGTTGCATAAAAATAAATGGAGTGCTAACAGACAAGTTCGATGTAGGAAGATCAGTAAGACAGGGATGTCCCCTGTCTGCATTATTGTATGCCATTTCAGTAGAGCCTCTAGCTACTTTAATTAAGAGAGATAAAAGAGTAGTGGGCATTGAGTTGCCATATGGAGGGATGTGTACTATAAACCAATATGCAGATGATACTACAATCACAGTGAGAGAAGGAAACAGTGTAAAAAGAGTTTTAGAGATAGTGAAGAGGTATGGGAAGGCATCAGGGGCAAAAATAAATATGGAGAAATCAGAACTAATGTATATAGGGGAGGTAGAGAGAGTAGAGGTAGGGTTAAGAGTGGAGGAAAGATATGTGAAAGTATTAGGGGTATATTTAGGGGTGCAAAGCAAAGAGGCAAGAGATGTGACTTGGACCGGGGTGATTAACAAAATAAGAACAGTATGTGCAGCATGGAAAGGGAGAAAATTGAAATTAAATGGGAAAGTAATAGTGGTAAATAGCCTGTTATTGTCAGTATGTGTGTATGTGATGAGTGTAATGGAAATGCCAGGGTGGGTGTTGAATGAATTGAATAAAATTGTAGGTGATTTTATATGGGGCGGCAAAGGGGTGAAAATTGCACAGAAAACATTGGTGGGTAAGAGATGGGAAGGGGGTTTAAACTTGATGGACTTAGAAACAAAAAGAGCCGCAATGAGAATAAAAACGGTAATAAAATATATGGGAGGGAGATGGGATTATGGATGGAAGGAGTTCTTAAGAAAGTATGTTGATGACGTGGGAGGAATAGGAGATAATGGTTGGTACATGGGCTTCAAGCAATCAATGACGGGAGGAATACCAGAAATATATCGGGAGGTTTTAGAGGCATGGAGGCATTTCCTACCCAAATTAGAGTATGAGTGTGAAGATATAAATGTGATTAAAAATCTGCCACTATTTCTGAATGAAAAAATTAAGTATAAAAATAAAACATTGTATGAACATAAATTTATAGAAGGGGGCATAAAACAAGTAAAGGATATAATGTACGAAGTTATTCCAGGATTTCTTAGAGATAACTGCATTTATGATTCTGTGTGTGATTTAGATGGAATGGAGAATAGAGAGAAAGTGAATACAATATATGACAAAATTAAAACAAGTATACCCTTGCAATGGACTAAGGTGATTAAAAGTGAATGTGTCTCTAAAGAAGAGCAATGTATGCCAGAGATGTATGTGCATGATAATGGTGAAAAGTACAAAATTAAGAATATGAGTGTAAAGAATGTATACAGGAGATTAATCGGTGATGTTATAAAAGAACCAGCGGCAGAAAAAGTGTGGAAGAAAGTGTTTGAGGATCTGGATGTGAAAAAAATCTGGTCAAACCTAAATATAAAATACAACAGTATTGATTGTGAGAACAATGACTTTCTGATAAGACATAATAGAATTTACACGAATGTGGTGTTAAATAAAATAAACAATGATGTCAATGTGATGTGTGATGTGTGTGATAATGGCCATGAGAGTTTTTTACATTATTTTCTGAGATGTGAAGCTTTGGTTGGTTTCTTTGATTTTCTTAAAAGTATATTAATAGAAAACTGGGGTGTGCAAGTGAAGTCAGAGGAGGAATGGGGGAAAATATTTTTGTTTGGAATTGTTGGGAAAAGGAAAAAAAGGGATATCTGTCTAATTAATTTTCTTTTAAGTCATGCTAGACTAGCAGTGGTTCTAAGAAGGAACTATGCACATTTTGAGGGTAGGACGATGAAAGTTAAAGATATATTTAAGTTAATAACACAAAGAGATGTGGAGTTGATTTGTAAGTTTGGAGAGAAAAAGGCAAAAGAATTTGTTATAGACACAAATAAGTTCATATATCAAGATGTGGGTGGGAAAATCTGCTTTAATTGGTAGGAAGCAATCATTTGATTTGAGAAGGGTAGTAGACATATCTCTTGTATATTTCATTTATGTATCTGTATTTTCCTTTTTTTGTGCAAAATAATGGATGTCAATTGAAAGATGACTCATATGAATGTAACAAATTGTGTTGAGTGAGTGTGAATGTGATGGAAAACTGTAATTGAAAATTTGTGAATTGAAAATAAAAAAAAGATAAAAAAAAAAAAAAGAGAGCGCCCGATCTCGTCTGATCTCGGAAGCTAAGCAGCGTCGGGCCTGCTTAGTACTTGGATGGGAGACCGTCTGGGAATACCAGGTGCTGTAAGCATTTGCCTTTTCTTCACTATTTATATAATATGCTGGCTTTTACGGAGGCGGATCTTTAAATAGCCCACTTTTTGGAGCAGCCCTCGCTTACGGCCATACCGCGCTGAGAGCGCCCGATCTCGTCTGATCTCGGAAGCTAAGCAGCGTCGGGCCTGCTTAGTACTTGGATGGGAGACCGCCTGGGAATACCAGGTGCTGTAAGCTTTTGCCTTTTCTTCACTATTTATATAATATGCTGGCTTTTAGAAAGACGTGTTTTACCGCTCTATTTATTACAATCATTTAAATGTATTATAGAGTTTTAAGTGTTTTACATGTTTTTTAGGCCATTTTATTACTCTTAACATTTTAAGTGAGTGTGTGTCTTTAAAAAATGGATGGTTGGCCTGCCATGTGACTAGACACATGACAGGAAGCAGGAAGTACAACTGTATAAGAGAGCAGCATGACAAACAAAGGACAGTCACCAAACTGTTGGATTGAGGAGTTGCTAATTTTAGAGCTCACCTTTCCATTCACCACCTGCAAACTTTGGATTACACTTTCTGTGGATTGTATATACACCGGTGGACACTCACATTGGACTTATCAACACACTGGGGTTCTTGGACTGTTTTTAGGGTATGGGCAAATGAACTGTATTCTTTTAACAGAGTTTACCTGTTTTTAGGGTATGGACAAATGAACTGTATTCTTTTAACAGAGTTTACCTAGTTTTATCGTGTTGTTTTAAAGTCTTTTATGTGAACCTTGTAAATACACCAAATCTATTTAAACCAATTTTCTTTTATGTCTCATTCTTTTAACCACTAGTCATCTCTCACAGTTAAATCTGACCCCATTTTAGTCTTGTAACTCGGCTGATAAGGCCGATTGTTACACTTTTATGGGAGACCGCCTGGGAATACCAGGTGCTGTAAGCTTTTGCCTTTTCTTCACTATTTATATAATATGCTGGCTTTTACGGAGGCTGATCTTTAAATAGCCCACTTTTTGGAGCAGCCCTCGCTTATGGCCATACCGCGCTGAGAGCGCCCGATCTCGTCTGATCTCGGAAGCTACGCAGCGTCGGGCCTGGTTAGTACTTGGATGGGAGACCTCCTGGGAATACCAGGTGCTGTAAGCTTTTGCCTTTTCTTCACTATTTATATAATATGCTGGCTTTTACGGAGGCTGATCTTTAAATAGCCCACTTTTTGGAGCAGCCCTCGCTTATGGCCATACCGCGCTGAGAGCGCCCGATCTCGTCTGATCTCGGAAGCTAAGCAGCGTCGGGCCTGGTTAGTACTTGGATGGGAGACCGCCTGGGAATACCAGGTGCTGTAAGCTTTTGCCTTTTCTTCACTATTTATATAATATGCTGGCTTTTAGAAAGACGTGTTTTACCGCTCTATTTATTACAATCATTTAAATGTATTATAGAGTTTTAAGTGTTTTACATGTTTTTTAGGCCATTTTATTACTCTTAACATTTTAAGTGTATGTGTCTTTAATAAATGGATGGTTGGCCTGTCATGTGACTAGACACATGACAGGAAGCAGGAAGTACAACTGTATAAGAGAGCAGCATGACAAACAAAGGACAGTCACCAAACTGTTGGATTGAGGAGTTGCTAATTTTAGAGCTCACCTTTCCATTCACCACCTGCAAACTTTGGATTACACTTTCTGTGGATTGTATATACACTGGTGGACACTCACATTGGACTTATCAACACACTGGGGTTCTTGGACTGTTTTTAGGGTATGGACAAATGAACTGTATTCTTTTAACAGAGTTTACCTGTTTTTAGGGTATGGACAAATGAACTGTATTCTTTTAACAGAGTTTACCTAGTTTCATCGTGTTGTTTTAAAGTCTTTTATGTGAATCTTGTAAATACACCAAATCTATTTAAACCAATTTTCTTTTATGTCTCATTCTTTTAACCACTAGTCATCTCTCACAGTTAAATCTGACCCCATTTTAGTCTTGTAACTCGGCTGATAAGGCCGATTGTTACACTTTTATGGGAGACCGCCTGGGAATACCAGGTGCTGTAAGCTTTTGCCTTTTCTTCACTATTTATATAATATGCTGGCTTTTACGGAGGCTGATCTTTAAATAGCCCACTTTTTGGAGCAGCCCTCGCTTATGGCCATACCGCGCTGAGAGCGCCCGATCTCGTCTGATCTCGGAAGCTACGCAGCGTCGGGCCTGGTTAGTACTTGGATGGGAGACCTCCTGGGAATACCAGGTGCTGTAAGCTTTTGCCTTTTCTTCACTATTTATATAATATGCTGGCTTTTACGGAGGCTGATCTTTAAATAGCCCACTTTTTGGAGCAGCCCTCGCTTATGGCCATACCGCGCTGAGAGCGCCCGATCTCGTCTGATCTCGGAAGCTAAGCAGCGTCGGTCCTGGTTAGTACTTGGATGGGAGACCGCCTGGGAATACCAGGTGCTGTAAGCTTTTGCCTTTTCTTCACTATTTATATAATATGCTGGCTTTTACGGAGGCTGATCTTTAAATAGCCCACTTTTTGGAGCAGCCCTCGCTTATGGCCATACCGCGCTGAGAGCGCCCGATCTCGTCTGATCTCGGAAGCTAAGCAGCGTCGGGCCTGGTTAGTACTTGGGTGGGAGACCGCCTGGGAATGGCTCATGACCCCTCCAAGTCCCTATCCTGGGTCCTGATCACTGTGAAAAAAAAAAGTAAACAGATTAGCAGGAGAGGAGAGGGGAGGGGCCATATGGAAATAGACAGAAGAGAGGAGAGGGGAGGGATATCAATACTAAGTCTTATTTACCTCTGAAATGGTTTACTGTTCTTTTTTATGTTTTTGTGAATAAGACCATGCAGACTAGAATCTCTGACTTGAATGTTTTATTAAGTATTATAAAACGGTTAGTTCCATTCCTCAATTCTGATTGGTCAGCAGCTGTGTCGTATTCATGATACAGCACGGCTTTGACCGCTTCACTCAACGGTTTTGTGTATCATTGAACCTCCTTAGCAACGTAAACAAAGCTTTAGGAGTTAGGGACTACTTTTTACAGCGGAAGGCAGTTAATGATTTTACTTTATGAAAACGTACAACCTAATATATATATAAATTAATATATATTTTTGATCTTAATATTTTTATTGTGTGGTAACCGTTTTATATGCCTAATTTATTCATGATACAGCACGGCCTCTCGAACCTTATTGCTTAATAATAAGATGTCTGTCACATAATGTAACAAACATAATGCTTTAATTAAAACAATAAAAAACAAGTAATGTAACAAATGTGTTTGCTCATATCTGTTTGAAGTATGAATGAATGCACTTTACAAATAAACTTGAGACTTTTAGTTACAATGTTTGCAAGATCACTGAAAAAAAAATCTAAGAAACTATATTAGGGTACTTGAACAAAGTGTAATTTGCTCATATCTGAGATATTATTCACTCTATTGGCCCCATTCGCCCTGGGAGCATGTAAAATGTACACATAAAAGGGCCTTAATGGAATTTTAGAAAAAGACTTTATCTTTACCTTACTGGTAAGTAATTCAGCCTCTCTTATACTCAATACAGTTTCATGTGACAGTCTTTACCTCTATAAAGTGGACAAATGGGGAAACAGCAGTGAAAGGAATCATATATTTGGAAACATTCTTTTATTTTATTTGTTCGACAATATATATCTACATATCAGAAATAAATAAACAACACAACAACAATAACAATAACACAAGTAACAATGTAAACAGAATAGAATTAACATTAATTATTATGTAATTTAGCAGAAAATATAGCAAAATAGGAACTAATAAGTTATTATTTACAGGATTCTTATTACAAGATTTATACATGTACACATTAAGCAATATACAATATACGTACTATATACAAGGGGATGAGGTAATGCAGTGCAATAGTATGTAATGTTAAGCAGATATTTACATTCACTAAAAACACATCTTTTTTTCTATGAGAAAATAGGTATGTGTTTTATAGATGGTGTATAATGAATTGGTATAAGAGGCAGATATTGTAGCAAATATGACTTGGGGAATGTGATTTGTGGGATGTAGTTGCAGATGGAGTTGGCTCTCTAGTTGTTATTTTTTTTCTTTTTTAGTTCCTCATCTACTACACTTTTGAAGTGTTCAAAACTGTTGAACACAACACCTTCAAAACCTGAAGTGGTGGACTTCCTAGTTGCTGGGCAATAGGTAAATATTTTTTGGCTACTTTCAGCAGCCTTGTCTTTGGAGGGCGTGTACCTCTTGCGCTGCCCACCACACTGGGGTACTTGGCAGGCCCCACAAGGCTTCATGGATTTATGAGGCTTGATTGGTCTGGATGTCAGCGCAGGAGGTGGTGTGAAAGGTATGAACCCTTGACTGCTGGATGCCCCACAGAGCATCATAGATGGTCCCTGTGGCTGTGCAGGAACCACTACCAGGACAGGTGCTGCTGACGCTCTGGGTGGGATGTACGTGGCCACAGGGGGTTTAGGTTGAATGGGCCGGTTCCCAAGCATTTCCACATCAACCCTGCAAAAATAAATCATACATATGATGATGAGTATAATTAATGAGAAATAATGTGTATGACTATCAATTCACGTGGTTTGTTGTGTTTAAGTTTAAACCACTCAGCTGATAAATTCAGATATGTTCACATATTTGAATAAAGTAGTAAAGTCACATACTTGTGACATGAAGAACTGAACAACTTACTTCCGCTTCTGACCATGCCTTTTCCCAGCTGTATGACGTAGGCTCTGGTACTGAACCTGAGGTCGATCTGGAGCTGGAAGGGATTCTGGCAGAGTCGGAGCTGCTGGCATTGGTTCTTCTGACAGCACTCTTTGGTGGGGTTTCACCTTTGGCATTACTGTTGCCCTGTAGTTAGCCTTCTTCTCTTCCCGTGCCATGAATGTAGAGATGGACTTGGCATTCAGATTGGGCAGAGGAATGGAGAGACCTTTGAGGATGGGATCGTCTCTGACTCGGTCTACAATCCTTTTATACTGGCCCTTGATTGCATTGGTGATTTTAGTGGGGGAGGTGAGACGACTGGCTGGTGGCCGGTTTTTCAGCATCTTAATAATGAGGTACAACAGACGACTATCCTCAGTCACCTGGGCTGACTGAGGGTACTTCATCCAGGAAAACTTTGTCTTCTGTGCTGCTCTGGTCTCAGGTGTGTCAGCTCCCAAGCATCTGCCAAACAGGGTGTAACCCCACCTTGACTCATACCTTTTTACAAAGTTGGCTGCAGACCTGTCATGCTCATGCAGAGCACCAACTGCATTGCCAATCTTCAGCCTTAGGTCAGCTGGCACTAGGTGACGGTCACTGTTGTCTGCCAGTTCTAAAATGAGAAGGGCCAAGGCTTCCACTTCCTCCAGCCCAGGAAGATGCAGATGGCTCTGGGTCATCAGCACATCCTGCAGAGCAGGACTGTCCTCCTCCTCCACCTGTTCTGATTGAGTGAGGATGACATGTTTGTCACTGACAGTGTCCATAGGATCCTCCTCTGACTCTGCACCCATGTCTACGCCCTCATCTGACAGCTTGTCCTCGCCTTGTTCAGCCGTCTCCTCTTCTTCACGGGCCTGCTCTTCCTCAACTGCAAATATGTAATGTACTAATCACCAGTGTGTCTAGGCAGTTACAACAACTAACAGTAGACTAATTAATACAACATGGCGATGCTGCAGTTCATTTGTTTCATATTATGTAAAATAAAAATGAACTATATCATGCATACTTGTCATGGATAGAATATGCATGATATTTATAGGTATTTGACTGCTCAGTATGTATGTATATTGTTATAATGCAGGATTGTGTACCTTGCTGGGCATAGTAATCCCTTGCAGTGAAGCTGGTTGACTGGCACATGGCATACTCTACTCCAAGGAGCTCCTCCTCGTCTGGGTCCTTGTATACAGCAGGGTAGGGCATTGGAGAGGCAAAGTTGGGCTCGAGGACATGCTCTTTACCGAAGAGCACAACAGCCTGCTGATTCAGGCGCTGAATCTGCCGTGGGTCCATACACCACGTCTGCCTGCCATGACCACCAGCAACCCGGAGTGATTCCATGCGGCTGTTCCACTGCACAGCAAATGCAATCAGATACACCTGAAAGACATGACCATTCATGCATTATTGTACATCAGAAACTAATTTTGATTACAAAGTGGGCATCGCCCAGCAGCATGACATACAATTTGTCTTTTGTCCGCAATAGGCTATTTTGTGTGTGTGCGCATCTCATACACCCGGTTGATGCTATGTGAACAGCATAGAGCTCACATACACACAGGAAGAGAGGGTAGCACAAAAGCAGGGAGGATACAGGTAAAATATGCTTATGAACAATGTTGTGTAATCAATATTTTTTTAAAATATTAAAGCTGTTTATACTTACTTGGAATGGCATAACTCCACATCTCTGTGAGGGAATGGCATTGTACAGGTGTGAGTGCAAGCCCTCCAAGGAGTTACTGCCTCGCCGACACCTGTACTTGTTCAGGCGGACACCATTCAGCACCACCACCTTCACTGAAACATACAGCTGTATGCCAGGGGGGTCCTATAAAACATGCGTTGCTTATTTATTATGGTGTCTGTGAGTTTGAGTTTGTATGATTTTACAATGATTAGTTCAAAAATGTTTACCCACCTGCATACAACTAAGATGCTTGCTTGCAGTTGCCCAGTGAGAATCCACTGCCTGTGCTGATTTGAACAGGTGGATTCCATCAATGTCAAGGCCTGCAGGTCCCTTGAACTCCGTAATGATGGACTCAATTGCTGAAGCTGTCTCCTGTAACAATCATTCACATTTATTTTATATAGTTATATCGCTTAAAATGTGAAATTATTTCAATAATTGGAAGTATTTCCAAAATGAAATATAGTAGTGTGACAACTTAGTTAATTTTAGTGAAGTATGTTTTGAGCTTCTTATACATAAAGATTATACATGGATTAATAGTACACTTAACCTCAACCCCACGGGTGATCCGTCTGACATAGGACCTGATCTGGTGAGGTTTGAGGAAGGTTATCATGTCCTCGTCTGAAAGACTGGCGTACAACTCCTGGTTGCCCTTCCTGACTGCCTGGATTAGGAGCATCATATCGTCCTTGTAGTAGGCCAGCACTGCACCTGCAAGGGCACTCATGAACACCCCATACTTGGCATGGCTCTGTTTGATGACAACAGCATCCCAGCGGTGCAGCCAGTGTCGAATGTCCAGTCTGACCACAGTGCCCTTCTGCACCCAGTCCCCGAACAGGTTCTCCAGGAAGGACGAACCACTGTCACTGAAACAATATAAATTCAGCATGTGTTCTTTGTTTTTTTAACATTAAATGAATGACAAATTTTATCAGGGTATATGGATGTGTTATTACCTACCGACAACAGTTGTTATCTGCATATATGACAGTTGGTGCAGGAGCCCTAGCTCGTTCAAAGCGGCCCATCAGACCTTTGGCCATACGGCTGTAACACCCCTCAGACTCAGCTGCCACCACCACTGTGGTCAAGAACTGGCCCCACTCGTTCAGCACACTGGTGACATACTGCATGGTGCCCTGACCATCACCATATATCTTCTTAAGGACCTGGAAAACACAAAGCAGAACATTCATTTGATAAGATCTAACAATAACCTGTCTGTCCAATATAATTTATATGAATTACAATGCATGTACATTTTGTATCCATCACATTTGAACACTGAACAGTGAGGCCAAAGTCCCTTATTCAAAACAATAAGCTGGCTCAAGTCACTTTAAAGTGACTAAATAAATATTAAGTCTGCATAACTTCATGAATTGATACAATACACATACCTTTCTTGTACCATCAATGCAGAGGATTTCTCCAGTCACACTGAGGATTGAGGCTCTGTACACAGGCATCCTCTCCATCTCCATGATCATGTGTGCACGCCTCAGCACACGGGCACAAGGAAGGGGAGTCCGGGGCAGAGGAGGGGTGTAAGTACCAGCAGCTTTGACAAAGGACAGGATGCTCTTCTGAGACGATGCAGATCCAGCTGTGTGGGCTTCATACAGGAGAGTCTGGTACAGGTCACGGCGCTCCACATACCACTCATCATGTCCCTGCTGCAGCACTCTCTGGACTTTGTTCATGGACACACTGTTGACCCTGTCATTCAGAAGAGTAACCACTCCTTTGTCAATAGCACGCTTCCCACACAGTATGGCAGGAAACATGCTTCTGATGGCCGGGGCCAAGTTCATCAGAATCTTGGGACTGTGTGCCAGCCAAATGTACTGCTGAACATGATGACTGTCCTCATCTTCACTGTCTGCGTCACTATGTGTCTTACTCACTGCCCGCCTCATCTTTTCACAATGTGAACACTTCAGCTTCTCTGTCAACAGGGTGTAATTATACTTCATCCCACACACTTGCCTGGCATAACTACCAAAACCTTTCTTTTCAAGGTATTCACCTGGTGGTGCAGGGCAGTTGGAGCTAGGGCAGCGGATCTTGGCTTGCATCACACCAACTGGGCGCCAGAAGAAGGCAGGGGTTGTGAAAAATGCCATCATGTTGGGCAGTCCTCCCTTGACAGAAGTAGGAATTGGGGGTGGGTGGAACTGCATCTTCTCCTTTAAAAGCCTTCTCTCCACAATATCTCCTTTGGCATTCTTGTACCTGGAAGGCCTCTCAAACAGACCATACATCTCATCACATTTCAGCCACTTGATGTTAGGAGGAGCTATACCATTGGCTTGTGTAGATGGAGGTGGATGCTCCCAGTATTTCTGCCAGCCCTCCAGCAAGATGTTACCAGTTTCTGAGGCAGAGGTGTCAACAGGGGAAGAAGGTCTTCCCTGAGATGTGCTGAGGCTGTGGGAAGAGTCCTGACTCACAGCCGGTGTGAGCTCTCCCCAGGTGGTCAGCTGTGTGGAGACTGCTACCTCAGACTCTTCAAGGACAGTCTCTGTAGAAAAAATCAGACAAAATGTATTGAGCACATTGCTTAAGATGTGAATATAATGACAAACACAAGCATTATCACAATAAACAAAGTTTGTTTCTATTTTCCATGTTATCAGATCTTATTTTAGAGAACACAAATTATATTTAATACAAACATTTTAGTATAGAGCTGCTACAAAAAATATAGGCAATAGTGTAAACAAATATTGTAATATAATAAAAAAATCTAACATATCACATATACAAATTAAATAGATTTTTGTATGTGTTATCTAAATGCCAAAAAAAGCATTTAGGCATTAAATCTGTTACACTGAAAAAGGGGCAGCTAGCTTGATAATATACCTCACCCTGCTGAAAATTAAAGTGAAATCCAAAACCTACTGTCGTCATTATCAGTGCCATAAAATGTGTGATATTTCGGCAGTGTATTTAGTCAGATGTTTGAAATACATCAGTAAGAAAATGTTATATGAATTTCAAAATAGAGTTATGCCGTGTTAAATGTTAATTACCAGCAGCTGCCAACAATTCAGCATCACTGGCATAGTCAGGATCCTGCTGGAACTTAGAAAGGGTAGATTCAGCCTTCTTTCCTTTGTCTTTCCTTGACTCCTGTTCATGCAGAAAATAAAGAAATTATAGAAAAACACATACAGAGTTGTATTGTACCACATAAACACAAGTACTTACACTGTTACCACTTCCTATGTCTAAAGCACAAGCTTTTGTGCAGAGTAAACATTGATGATTTTACTATTGAAGGTGCATTAATATGTGCCTAACTTATTTACACATGCACTACATTTTTTTTTTATAAACAAAACAGTAAATATAATTTAATCTCAGTTAACGGGTCAAAGTTACCTCCAAGTGTTTGTCAAGATGAAAGGTGACAGGCGGGAACTCTCTGGCATACTGCAGCAATCGCTCCTTTTGCCACTTTAGGAGATCGTTCTTCTCACCCTTCTGGCAATATTCAGACAGCAGCCATATGACCCAGCCCACATCATTTTCGAGCAGCCACCTGAAAGACTGTCCTGCATATTTGCCGAATGTGACAACTAGCTGGCCTTTCCACATTTCCCCTCCAGCTTTCTTTGCAGCAGCCTCCGCCTTTTCAGAATCCAGACAGCTGGGGTCTACTGCTTTGCTGGGGGCCACTGCCACACTCTTAGCTGCATCCGTACACTGCAGCTTGGCCTCTCCCTGCCTGTACAGACGGATGCATGGGTACAGGTGCTGTTTTTGGTGGCTGCTCAGCTGCTGTTTCAGTGAGAAGCTTTTCCCACACACTTCACACACATATCCCTTTGGACCATGAAGCTGCATGTGCCGAGTCAGGTTGGACTTCACAGAGAAACTACTGCCACATACACTGCACTTGTGTCCCTCCAAATCCATGCTTTTTTATCTGTTGTAATAAAACAGAAACAGATTCAGATTAGTTTCTTCTTTTCAAACTGTACAGGGGACTAAACACTGGAAGACCAGGAGATGCAAAACATGTACACAAGTAACAGTACTGCTATTACTATTACTTAAATTAGAAGTAAAAAGGTATTTTGTAAAATAATAGTAATAAAAAAAATACTACACAAGTACTGAGTAATCTTTATGGATGTTATCTGATTTACCTTTTAATGTGATATTTCATGTGATTAGCTAAAAGTTCAAAAGGTAATGGTTTTATCATTTTAGACTATATTTTTGCTTGCCTTGTGTTTTCAGTGTTTTAACATGTTATTGACTGTTAATGACTTATCAGTTACTACAAAAATAGACAAAATAGTTTAGATTAGTGGAGATAGCCGGACAAAACAGCCCTAAACGATTTAAATGTACAGTAAGTAGTCAATTCCAACAGGACAAACTGGCAAGTGACAGTAACGTTAGTGTTACTAGCCACAGGTAAAATCTACCTGTATTTGGATAGTAGGTTAGTCCTAATGTCCAGCCCTGATTGTGTTTGGGTATTTCCAAAGTATTTACTTTTTAGTAAAACATTACAAAGACTATCAAGAATTACTGCAGTTTACGATTCATGTTAGTAACTTAGTTAGATGGGCGATTATATTTTCGCTATTAATGCTTTTAAAACTTTAAAGTTAATAGCTTTGTAATTACTGCACGTAAATCCATGCAGGAAAAAAAAAACTGTTAGAAAGCATTTCTGGAGCTGGAGAATATACTGGACTTACCTCTTGTTTGCCGTTACCGATCTCACTGTTACCGATCTCAGTCCATTGATGATAGTACGGTTGTTTACGCTTGTCACTCACATGATGCACTTGATCCGGTCCGGCCATCTGATTGGTGGGTTGAGGAAGCAGCCGGCTCAACAGAGCTCAGTGATTGGTTGATTGAGATGCTCAACTTGCTCAACGGCGCTCAATGATTGGTCAATAATTGCTCAGTATAGGGACTTAGAGGAGAGTGCGCCTGGGAATACCAGGTGCTGTAAGCTTTTGCCTTTTCTTCACTATTTATATAATATGCTGGCTTTTAGAAAGACGTGTTTTACCGCTCTATTTATTACAATCATTTAAATGTATTATAGAGTTTTAAGTGTTTTACATGTTTTTTAGGCCATTTTATTACTCTTAACATTTTAAGTGTATGTGTCTTTAATAAATGGATGGTTGGCCTGTCATGTGACTAGACACATGACAGGAAGCAGGAAGTACAACTGTATAAGAGAGCAGCATGACAAACAAAGGACAGTCACCAAACTGTTGGATTGAGGAGTTGCTAATTTTAGAGCTCACCTTTCCATTCACCACCTGCAAACTTTGGATTACACTTTCTGTGGATTGTATATACACTGGTGGACACTCACATTGGACTTATCAACACACTGGGGTTCTTGGACTGTTTTTAGGGTATGGACAAATGAACTGTATTCTTTTAACAGAGTTTACCTGTTTTTAGGGTATGGACAAATGAACTGTATTCTTTTAACAGAGTTTACCTAGTTTTATCGTGTTGTTTTAAAGTCTTTTATGTGAACCTTGTAAATACACCAAATCTATTTAAACCAATTTTCTTTTATGTCTCATTCTTTTAACCACTAGTCATCTCTCACAGTTAAATCTGACCCCATTTTAGTCTTGTAACTCGGCTGATAAGGCTGATTGTTACACTTTTATGGGAGACCGCCTGGGAATACCAGGTGCTGTAAGCTTTTGCCTTTTCTTCACTATTTATATAATATGCTGGCTTTTACGGAGGCTGATCTTTAAATAGCCCACTTTTTGGAGCAGCCCTCGCTTATGGCCATACCGCGCTGAGAGCGCCCGATCTCGTCTGATCTCGGAAGCTACGCAGCGTCGGGCCTGGTTAGTACTTGGATGGGAGACCTCCTGGGAATACCAGGTGCTGTAAGCTTTTGCCTTTTCTTCACTATTTATATAATATGCTGGCTTTTACGGAGGCTGATCTTTAAATAGCCCACTTTTTGGAGCAGCCCTCGCTTACGGCCATACCCCCACCTGAGGCGCTAGAGAGCAAACAGGAAGTGAGTTGGCAGTTTGTAGTGTGCAGTAGGTGAGATAGGCTCACCGTTTTTCTGGGTGTTTTTTCACATTTATTTTGTTTGTTTTTTAGTTAGAAGAAGTTTTTTTTGAGGAAGGTTTTTTTTTAACCCCAAACAGGTCTTTCTGTTTGGGGTTTGAGACAACCAAAATATGGATTTAATGGACAAAGAACACGGACTGGTAAAACAACATGAGATGGGAAATGCGGAACCAGGATTTGTTGCAGACATAACTGAAAGGAATATAAATGAAAGACATGGAGAAAACAATAATGAAACGTGGGCGACGGTGGTTTCAAGGAGGAAACAAGAAAGAAAAACAACTGGACAAGAACGGAAAGGAGATCTACAATCAACTGAAGGTATTGGAATTGAGAAAGAAGTTGGAGAAAAAAGAAATGTTTTATCTCAACGACAACAAATGATACAGAAATTAAGCAAACAAACAAGGTATCAGAGGGAATACAAGAAAGAAGCAACATTAACAATGACTGTTAAAGATATAGAAAATATAACAATACTAATGATAATTAAAGCAGTTGAAGAGAAAGTTGGAATGGGAAAATTGATCGGACTGAGAAGAAAAAATAATTATGATTTTGAAATGACTATGGAAAGTGAGATGGACTGTGATTTGCTGTTGAATGGAATAATGATAAACGGACAAGAATGTGAGATAAGGAAATTGTGTGCAACAGAAAGAATGGTGTCTTTCTTGAGTCTGCCCAGCTATATTGAAGATGAGGAAATCAGTCAAAAACTAATCAATTGGGGTGTAACTCCCATTCTACCACTAAGAAGAAGATATCATCCCGGGACAACGGTGGCAGACGGAACACGATTTTTGAGGGTAAAGTTTCCACAAGAGGTGACGTCTTTACCATACAACACAAGCTTCAGGACTGAAGAAGGAGTGCAGTACTTCAGAGTGATTCACGATAATCAAGTGAAGACATGCAGGATCTGTGTAAGTCCGGAGCATGAAAAAAAGGACTGCCCACAATTCACATGCAGAAATTGTCTTGAGCAGGGGCATTATGCGCGAGACTGTAAAGTCCCGCGGTGCCAAGGCTGCCAAAAGACAATGTTAAGATGCAGATGCGAGATAGAAGACGAGGAAAATGAAGATCCAGGAATGGAAATACAAGAGGTAATGGGAGTTACAACAATTGAGAGGTTAAATGACTCACAAAGGCAGACGCAAGGAGAGGACGAGAAACAAGATGACGAGGAAGAGGAGAACAACAACATAGATGAGAATAAAGAAAAGAAGGAAGATGAAGAACAAGGAATGGAGATGGGAGGAGGAGCGAACAAAGAGGATATAAATTTGATTAAAGAAGGATTTTCTAAGGAACAGGACGATGTGGACACTAATGAACTGGACTACGAAAAAGGACAAGAAAAAGAAAAAGCTGAGGATAAGGGAATAAAGACACTGACTGAGGTAAGAGGAGCAGACAATGGGGGGGAAATTCGTGGAATGGAAAACAAAGGAAAAGAAAGACTGAATAGATGTGTAAAAACAAGAAAAGATGGCTTAGACATTCAACAGGTTCTTAAAAGGCAGAAGATAAGAAGAGAAGAGCAAAAGGAAAGACTGGAGAGGAGGAAAGCTGAAATGGGTGAAGTAAAAAATACTTTTTTGAAAGACAATGAAACGGATTGAATGGTGGGTTTTGGTTTTTCCAATCTTTTCTTTAATGAGCTCTATATCAATTGTATCGCTGAATGCTAGAGGATTATCCAAATGTCAAAAGTTTGAAAGATTAATGTGTCTGACCAAAAAATGTGATGTGCTATGTTTACAAGAAACGAAATGGGAAGATAAAATAAGTGATGAAATTAGAAAATTATGGAACGGAGAAATATATAGTAACTGTGATATGGAAAGGAAGAGAGGGGTAGCTATTTTAATAAGAAAAGGAGTATTTGAAGAAGTAAATATAGATTATAAAGACACAAAGGGAAGAATAATAATTGTTAAATTTGTGTGTAATGGAAAAGAAATGAAAGTGTGTAATATACATGCACCAAATGATGAAAGAGATAAATTTAATTTTTACAGGGATATGAATGAGTTAATAGAAAAACATGACAACATTATGGTGTTAGGTGATTTTAACACTGTAATACAGAGAATTGATGTAGATGATTCAATGGGATTTAGAAGAGATAGAGGGAGGAATGAACTACATAACATAATGGAGAAATATAATATGGTGGATGTGTGGAGAGAGAGGAATGGTATGAAAAGAGAATATTCAAGAAGACAAATTGTTGACAGAGTTCTAAAGCAAAGTAGAATAGACTTATTTTTATGTAAGAAAAAGGAAGCATATTATGTCACTAAGGCGTCTTACAAAAATTATAGTGAGAGTGACCATGATTTTTTATGGATATTGATGAATTTTAATGAGGCTGATAAAGGACCAGGGGTGTGGATATTAAATGCAGAACTTCTAAAAAATGAAATATACAGAATGGAAATAGAAAGTATAATAATTAATAGTGTAAATGAGGAAATGTATGAAATGGAAAAAGGGTTTTGGTGGGACATTCTAAAAAAAAGAATAAAAAAATTCTCAATGGAATATTCAAAAAAATGGCAAAAAGTCAAAAAGATGAAAGAAAATAAGATCAAAAAAGAGTGGGATGAAGAAATGAGGAAAGTAAATGAGCATGATGAAAATATTGATAAGATAATAGAATTACAGGAAGAATTAAAGAAAATAGAAGAAGAGAAGTGTAAAGGAGCAATAATAAGAAGTAGGGCGAAAGACATTGTAGAAGGAGAAAGAAGTACGAAATATTTTTATGAATTAGAAAAAACAAGACAGAGAGCAGATATAATAAAAAGTATTAAAACAGAAGATGCGAGGATTGTAGAAGATAAAACAGGAATTTTGGAAGAAGTCAGAGAATTCTATAAGCATTTATTTACCAAAAATGAGATAGTTTTAGAAGATGAGGAATTTGTATTAAGTAAAATACAGGTTAAAGTTAATGAGGGAGACAAAGAAATGTGTGAGAGTGAGATTACGGAATTAGAAATAGGAATTGCAATTGATCAACTGAAAAATGGTAAAAGTCCAGGAATAGATGGATTAACAGCTGAATTTTATAAGGTTTTTAAAGATGTGTTATGTCCAATTTTAAATGAAATATTTATAGATAATTTTAAAAAAGGGAATTTAACGAATAGTATGAAGAAAGGTATGGTGAAAATAATTTACAAGAAAAAAGGTGATAAGAGAGACCTGAAAAACTACAGACCACTAAGCATGTTGAATACAGATTATAAAATATTAGCCAAAATTTTAGCCAATCGATTGAAAATAGTAGTACCAAATATAATTACTACAAATCAAGCATATGCTGTTCTAAAAAGAGATATTACTGATGTCATTAACAATATAAGAGATATGATATGGTACATGAAGGAGGAGAAAGAAACAGGATATATAATAAGTGTGGATTTAGAAAAGGCTTTTGATAGAGTTGAACACAAATACTTGATACATGTGATGGAGAGATTTGGTTTTGGGGAGAATTTTTTAAAATGGATAAAATGTTTATATACAGATATAAGTAGTTGTGTAAAAGTGAATGGTTTTTTAACTAAAGATTTTAAAATAACGAGATCAATCAGACAAGGGTGTCCTATGTCAGCATTATTATACACTTTAGTATCTGAAGCTTTAGGACTGGCAGTAGACCAGGAAAAGAACATAAAAGGAATACGCATAAAAGGAGAAGAATCAGAACAAAAAATATTTCAATATGCAGATGACACGACATTGTTTGTAAAAGATATTAAAAGTATGGATAAAGCAATGGAAGTTTTAGAAAGATATTGTAAAGGAACAGGGGCAAAAGTTAATAAAGAAAAAACTACATACATGAAAATTGGATTACCGAATGATCTGCTGAATAAAATGCAATTTAAGGAAGAAAAGAAGAGTATGAAAATTTTAGGTATAAGGGTTGGAGAAAATGAAAATGAAATAAGAGAAGTGGTATGGGAGGAGGTTTTAAAAGGAATGGAGAAGAGATTAAATTTCTGGAAATTAAGAGGATTATTTTTAAAAGGGAAGGTTTTAGTTATTAATTCTTTGTTTTTATCAAAAATGTGGTATGTATTGGGTTCTGTGAGTTTGCCTATATGGGTGTATAAAAAAATCAAATCTATTGTTTTAAACTTTTTATGGGAGGGGAAACCATCGAAAATTGCTTATGACACTCTAATTGGAAAGGTGGAGGAAGGAGGGTTGGGACTAATAGATCCATTAATAAGAATGAAAAGTATAAGAATAAAAACTGTTAATAAATACTGGAAACATGGGAAATATGCGTGGAAGGGTGTAATGAACTATTTTTTAAATAAATGTGGAAAAATGGGAGATGATGTTTTATGGATGAAGCTAAAAGAAAACATGATGAACGGAATACCAGAGTTTTATAAAGAGGTTGTAAAAGCATGGGGTGATTTTAGAAAGCATGTTGTTTGTACGTCTTTTACCAGGGAAGAGATTTTAAGACAACCATTGTTTTTAAATAATCAAATTAAAAAGGGAAATGATACCATTTTTTATAAAAAATGGTTTTATGCGGGGATAAAGCAAATAAAAGATATTTTGTATGAAGTGATACCTGGTTTTGTACCGGTGCAAGTAATAAGAGACGCAATTGTAGAAAATTATGACAATGAAACTAAAACAGTCTTAGAAAAACAATACAAACAAATGAAAGAAGTAATACCGGAAGAATGGATAAATATTATAGAAGGTACAGAAGAAACAAAAGGTAATGATGGAATGATGATTGATTTTAAAAGTAATGACAAACAGCATGCTTTTAAAGATGGTATTTTAAAGATGTTTTATTCTTGTTTATGTGAAGATGTTTTTATCACACCAAAAGCAGAAGGATATTGGCAAAGATTGTACCCAA